>NW_017306859.1:144626-155544 GCF_000935625.1 Nanorana parkeri | reverse complement strand
TCAGCAAAGCAGGCAAGATGCATCCAATTTCCTAGGGTATAGCAAGTCTCACAATATTTCCAGAGTCTCTCAAAGGACAAGAGAAATACATATATTCTCTCCGAGGAGAATGAGCTTTGGACAGCCACAAAGATCTTTCCTTACTTATAGCATTTCTGGAATTGTCAACTAAACTCCACTTAGTGCATTTCTCCTACAAAAAGAACAGAGTTTTTGGATTTTATTTATAGGACACCAGACCTATCATTATCAAGGCTTTCCTGAAGGGGTGAATTCCAAAGCACCAGCTTCAGACCTAGCATCCCTGCTTATAATACATTGAGAAGCCCTCATGTAAAAATGCTAAAGACCCAAAACCATACCTTTGTTGAACATGCCATATCCACCTCGACCTCTACCTATTCAGTGAAAGAAAATATAGTTTAATAAATTCACACTTTTAACATTTTGTTTCATCTAAGTCTAATCTAAACTTTAACATTTGAAAAATACTGCAGCACTTGCTTGGAAACTGGCTGTTTCCATTATTAAACCTGTAAATATTGCAAAACATTTTTTACATAACCAAGAACATGGAGTTGTCATTTTAACAAATCTTGCCACTTCCCAACAAAAAAGTGATATATCATAAGCACATCTGTAACATACCTACTAAATTACTGGTCAAACCTTTAATGGTAAACCACCAGCTACATTTTGAAAACTAAAAATGATCATATGGTTAGAAAGTAGATCGAAAACCATAACTGAACAACATAGCTTGCTGTGGCTAACTCAACGTTGCATCACATGCCAAACACAGGAACCATTGCCCTAAACAACATTACAGGCCGGCCACACATCTTCTGTATGGCCGGCCTGGGTACAGTTTTAAAGCTGCAGCCGTGGAGCCGAGAAAGCTATTATGACTGTTCAATATTCAAATGAAACCGATCGCACTCCTGACCGAATAAAAACCCTTTGGAGTTGGCTGGGTGCAAAGAGCGACTACGGATGCCTCCGTGAATCAATAAATGAATGTAGAAAAAAAGTTACCCGCACTCCAGATTAATTTTCAGTCAATGTTCATTGACCTCTCATCATGTCATATTTTCAAGCTGTTATGATTGAACGCAGTTAGGATTACTAAAGAAACATCATCAAAAGCCAAAACTAAACTACCACACTCCTCTCTCAGTAGAAAGAAGACATCCATCACCTAAGGAGACTATCAAAAAACCTGAGGATTAGGGGGATGTGTTCCAATAGGGACACCTGGCTTTGTAGCACACTGCAATACAAAGATGCCAATCACCATTTCATTGGGTGTTCTACAGGACAAGAAAAACAGTGCTTACAACGCTTTAATTTTAGAATAAATTAGCCAGGTTGACACAGTGCACCTTAATGCACAGTATGTTAACACAGCATAAAGTGTGAATAAGGCCTAAACAAATCTGTCAACATGCCTTTTTGGAACTAAGAAGCAAAAAAGAAAAAAAATACCTAAAACTGGCTTAAAAGGACAATACAAATAGTAAAGTTTCATATTTCCTTAAAAAATTTAACTGCTTTCTGACCATGATAAAATAATGTACAAATACTCTCTCCAATCAGCCGCACGAAACCGAGGTCAATAAAAATCCAACTTTATTGTGGTAAGTTCCATGCAAAGTTCAAAATACAAGGTACACACCACCATATTATCTCCCCAACGCGTTTCACCAACTGGGCTTCTTTGACAATCGTAGTGAAGCTTAAAGGTGCCTATACACTCTTTGATTTTCGGTCAGATACATATATACACAATTTAAAAAAATATATTTTAATTAAAGTTGAATGTAATTTTTCATTTTGGCCTGACAAATCCTGCTGCAGAATGTGCAATGCGGTGCTAATCATTTCAATGGCACCCCAAATGCGCTTCCCGCCTGCATTGTGATTGTCCACACTGGAACAAGTGGTACTGCAATGCCGTGCATCCCGATTACAAAAAATTGTGCATGCAGTTTTATTATGAATTAAACTGTTTGTAAAACTATTTTAAATAAGATATTTATTTTGCTTTCATCCGATTAGTCGATTAATCAAAAAAATAAGCAGCCAACTAATTGACCATGCTGATTTTATATCTGTAACAATACTGAAGCCAGGCATTTAACATTTCCAAAAAGGCAGCCAAGCAATGGCAGCCCCATACCATTCACTTGATAGATACTAAAGACTATCAATTGCTAATTACTAATGCCTGTCAGCACTAATGCAGCTTACGTAAAAGGCTAGAAATTATACAAGTCAAAAGACTGCACACAAAACAAACAAAAAAGCTTCCCAAGTACCTCTTCGGTTTCCAAATCCTGTTTCCGAAGACTTCAAATCTTGGTTGTAGTCACTGTTTACTAGAATGAAAGATTCTTAGATATATTTTTGTAACTATTTACTTCACGGGATTTTTATAATACAAAGAACAATATAAATCAAATGTATGTCTTAGTAGAGTTTGTAAACTAAATGACCAGACACACGAAAGTCAAAGTTTGGGTAAAAATGAATACTTTTTTGGATTCTTATAAGGTTTCTGTAGAAACACAAATACATACAGTCTCCATGGGGGACATTTATCAAGCAAATTAACAATGCGATTAATCGAACATCGTCCGCCTTTCATTCAGCAAAGTCTCTGCGACAGGTTTACAGACCTCTAGTGTTTGTGTTCCTGGACACCCGTAAGTGCGACAGCTTGCAAAGTTCTGAGACAGATATACATAGATTAAGAAGTGGTCAGGGTTAGGTTTCATTCTGTCCTAGCACTACTTTAGAGCAGGTGAAAGACAAATGTATGACAAGCTGAACCCCGGAAAGAAATCTGCTGCAGGATTTCACTGCTTCAGTTTAGTATTACTGTGCGGAAAAAAAAAATCATAAATGTTGGTAGGATCTGAACCCAAACAATGCAAACAATACACTATTAGACACTAAGCCACCCCTACTACATCTTGTGCATTAACAAGGGAAGGTGGGGAGGGGTTGGTTCATCATTGCAGCCATTCCCACCAATAAGAATGGGCTTTTGTTGCTGGGATAAAGCAGTAGTACAGATAAGTGCAGGGGCACCTGCGGATGCAGCTACCTGAAAGGGGGTTATCCCTCATTAATGAGTGTTTTCCTAGTTTTATTACAATAAATATGTCTAACATTTTTTAACTCTGGCACTTTTTAAAGGTGGACACCGCTAAAGTAGAAAATAAAGTTGCTAAGCCACAAGGACCATTTTTACCTAATGCTACTGAGCATCACTAATCTTCAGCCACCTGAATCCACAACTAATGAGGTAGAGGCTCCAACTCACAGAACCAATTACCACCACCAAGGATTAGATTAATGCAGGCTTGTTCACATTTTAGAGCAAAAAGCAGTGTGCATTAACCCTTTCACTGCCACTGGCAAAAAGTACCAATACACATATGGCAGCACGGACTTGTAAACGGTTTCCTGGCTGCTATATGAGCCTGGAGACGGTCACTTTCATACAGGCAGGGGTTCATTTAACTTCTTACACTGTACGTCCACGTCACTAAGTGCCCAAATGACTTCTCATGTATACTGTACGTAAGCAGCTATTCAGAGCTCCCAAATGCCGGTAACCGCTCAGATTAGAGCTGCAACAGTTATTCGATTAAGTCGATTAAAATCGACGATGGAAAACGTTGTCAACGTTTTCCATCGTCGATTCGTCGGCTAAAATTCAAATTTCCCGCTCGCCGCTGCTTACGCCCGCCGTTTACGCCACTTACGCCCGCTGCTTACGCCACGCCCACGTCGTTTAAGCCGCTCGTGCCAACGCCGGTATACCCGCTCACGCGACGCCGCTTACGCCACGCTGAGGACATGTGTCTGGCCCTCTCATGATCAGCAGTTACCGTTCATTAATGGAAGCCTCACTAACAAGGCATCCATTAATGAAAGATTTAAGCCGTTTCAGACACCCAATCCCTTTCAGGGATTGGGTGTCTGCCAGTGATAGGAGTGCGGTGTTTACTACACTTCCGATCACTGTTAAGCAGCCGTACACATCAGGTTTTGCAAATCCCAACCTGTACCAGCATCTTGCTGAATGCTTCAACTTAGAAGCATTCAGCAAAAGCCAAAAGCTGCCTGTCTGTAGCTTTAGTGACATCTGATCCTGACATGCTGCAGTGCATTTTAGGATCAGTGTCAATAAGGTTATTGGATGTCCCTAAGTTTTGGGCAGCCTAATAACCAAAAATAGTGACATCCATTCACAATGACTGCTTGATATAATTGACCAACACTAGCTTGTCATGTGTCCCCCTTCTCTCGCTGTCAGCAATAACTTACAGCGAGATGAGTTAAAATGTGTTTAAGAAACAGTTTTATACTAAATTATAAAAATTAACCTCTCAAAAATCTGCTGCTGAGCTGCAGAGTTGGTTTTTACCCTAATGGGTTAAATTTCTTTAAGTTAAACGCCTCATGACGGCAATGTTCAAATTATGTCGCTGTCACTAAGTGTGAGTTAGTGACACTTAATGACAGTGACATTGTAGGCCACCTAACCAAACCACTATTAGCTTTTAGAGAAATAAAATGTTAGCTTTCAGTTTTAGGCTGAAAAGTACAGAAACATTTTCTGAAATCCTAGGCATGCAAAGGTGTTCCCAAATAAATTAATTTTAATGCGTTTTTTTTAGCTGTGCTTTTTTTCTAAAAAAAAAAAAATATATATATCAAAACTGGGGGAAAAGTGTTGATTTTAAATTTGTTCCTCTTTTATATTATGTAAGTACTAAGTGAGGTGTTAGACACACATATGTGAAATAAATATGTAGCCCGATCTGTTCTCTAAAAAACAATATATAACATGTGTGGGTGCACTTAGTAAGAAAGTATATTACTGCCGTGGAAGAAATACACAGCAAACATTTTTACAAGTGTGCTGACACACGAACTGACCAACGAACAGAAACTAGAAAAAAGCTCAGTCATGAAGGGATTAAAGACAACCAGTCACCCAAAAAAAAAAAAATACTCAACACAATCTAATATACATTTACCTATAAATTTGGGTATTATATTATTGTGAACAAAGTTATTTAGAATGCTTTTTGACTAAAAATTTGGGTTTGATAAACTGCACTAATAAGTGACAAATGGAAGCTGCGATTTTTCCCCAGAGTCTCTGCTTTTGGAAAGATAATATTGGGGGGTTAAGGAATTTTCAAGCCTAAAGGTGTGCATAATGCAAAATACCTTTTCTGTTTCCAAAAGCACTCTCGGTTGATCCAAAGTTTTGATTGAAATCATTGTTGGCTGAAAGACATCAAAATAGTCAAATTAAAAAAAGTTAATACAAAATATAGCCAGGTGCTTAATAAAAAAAAAATATCTTACCCGTAAAAACTTTCTTAATGAGTACATGACAGGACACAGGGAGTTGATTCTGGAACCAATAGGTTATACAATGGCCTAGGGATGTCCCAATACCGATGCTAGCATCGGAATCGGGCCCGATACAGGGCATTTTGACAAGTGATTGTACTTGTCAAAATGCCCAGATGCCTAGCGCCAAAGCTTGCACTATGTTTTTTTTCTTTTCTTACTTACCTCGCCGAGCGTCGCGTCACTGGTGCTCCGGTGGGCGGCGCTCCGAGCGGGGTCATCTGACAAGTCTCCGGGTCCTAATTTAGGTGGCGACGCTCGGCGAGGTAAGCTAAAAGAAAAACCCGCAGCGGCCAGTCAGGTGAGAGGAGCTCCAGGTGGGGTTCTAATTTAGCTGGCAGGCACCTCTAAGCCAGCTAAATTAGGAACCCACCTGGAGGTCCTCCCACTGGACCAGCACTGCCGCTGACTCGTCCCTGCTCTCTCCGGCACAGTGAGTGAGGGCAGATTTGTATATCTATATGTACTGTACATATACAGCACAAATGTCCCGTAAATTGCAGCAATAGATTTACAATAATCCCCTGCTAACATGAATGGGTTAAATGATCCATAGTACAACTACATATTATGTACTATGGATTATGATTTAACCTATTCATGTTAGCAGGGCAGAATTGTGAGCGCCTCCCACAAGCTGAGCACTGAGATGCGATGCAGCGATCCTGCCCAGCGCCGACTAGTAGAGGCACCGCGTGAGGCTACGGGGATCGTAGTGAAACTGTGATTAAGGGAAGCTGGGATGGGGCTGGCTGTAAATCTACTGCTATAGTGTACTGGACGTGTGTAATCTATATGTAGTACATATATACAGCACACACCTCCACTACACTCCAGCAATAGAGTTACAATTCTCCACTGCTAACATGAATAGGTTAAACCATGATCCATAGTACATAACATGCAGTTGTACTATGGATCATTTAAAGTCACCTGTCCCTTTAAGAAAAAGTATCGGTAATTAGTATCGGCAAGTACATGAGGGGATACATTGGGCCTGAAAAAGTGGCTGACCTTTCGGTGATTGGACACTGGCAGGCAAAGCTGTAAGGAAAGCCCTGTATTACCTGTTCCCCTCCCAGACAGCATCAATTTTGTCATTTTGGAACCAATGGGATGTTGAGAAGCAGTCTAATAGAAGGGCAGGCAACACAGCAAACAAAGAACAGGCCCGTGAGAGAAAACACAATCATAAAAACTTGGCACGTGTGTAAATAGAGAAGATCGGAGAAACCAAAGCCTGAAGGCCCGAGAAGCACCAACACTGCTGGTAGAGTGAGTCTTCACTGGAAAGGGGGGAATTTTACTGAGTGATCGTTCACCAAATCCACACCAAACCCTCTTCAATAGGATATTGCTAAGCAAACTGTGACACCGTCACCATGCAATATCATCTGGTAAAGGGTGTGTGTGTATCGGGAAGGTTTGGACATTCTCAAAGAGGCAAGAGGAATGACCTTTGGAAAGAGCAAAACGGGTGACTAGATGCAAACAATCATGCACTTCATCCATATGGACAGAAATGGTGTCCTTGAATATAAGAGATGTGTCTGGGGACAGGTCCTTTACTACTCCACTGAACTGGAAGTAGCCCCTTCAACTTCTTCCTCAGGGAGTACAAAAGCATTCAGAAGAATGTCAGGGAGGGAATCTGATGAGGAAGGAAGAGGGGACCCACTTACTCCCCTTGTTGTCTGAGCATTCCAATAGGTCAGACCTTTTACTCATATATATTACCATTACAGAGGCGAGCTTCTCTCTGGATAGCAGGGTATGGGAGGATGCCCTAAGAGCAGGGGTGAAGAACCTCCTGCCCTCCAGCTGTGGAGAAACTAGAAATCCCATGAGGCATTGCTAGATTCTCACAGCCACGACTCCCAGATACAGATGCATCATGGAATTTGTAGTTTCACCACAGCTGGAGAGCCAGAGGTTCCCCACCCCTGCCCTAGAGGGTGCTGAGGAAGACCCTGTGGTGGGAAGGAGCGGAGCATATGGCTAGCAGAAACACTTCAGAGGAAACAGAACCTTCTCAGGTCTTGTGGCCCCGGAGCCTGCCCCCACACATCTATGAGACACTACTGCACGAGAGGTACTCAATGCGAGGGCTGGGGGACATCTTGTGTGCCAGCAATGTAGGCAGAAGTAGTAATCCAGTGTGGTGGTGCATCTGAACTGTGTAGAAATTGCCAATGCTCAGTAACATGTGGCCAGTTCAGGGTGCACCAGAAGGAAAATGGTGGGAGAATGTGCAGGCGCTTACAGCTTCCCAGGCTGCCTTTGAAACTTAATGGCCCCCATTTAAAAAAAAAAAGTGCAGCAGTCCACTCTAAAGCTCCAAGTTACTCCTTACAGGAATAAGAGGCAGTTACACTTGACCCCTTCAGCAGGGGCTTGCCCTGGCTTACCTGACCCTCAAAGCGACAGTGACCAGGTGTGTGCCATAAGCATTTAAAGGGATATTCCCGATCTTTGCCTGCCCAGTGGGTACACACCCCAAAGGGGGTATCTTCAGGGATGGTACTCCACCACAATTGACTACATCCTTGGACTTGTATAGCACCCTGTGGCAAATGTGCATGCTGCACAAAGTGCCCCATAAAAGACCCAGTGCCCTGAGCACATTACCGGCTGGCACCATCTGACATGAGTATGATTCCCCAAATATCTGCCGAGGAGAAAACAGATGCTAATGGCTGCTGCCAAGTGCAGAAAGGATGGGCTTCTCAGAGCAGAGATCAGATTGTCCATTACCTAAGGACACAAAAAATGACCCAAAAACTGAGGGAGGCGGGGAATGGACGGGGATTTATTGGGCTGTCCTTGTAGCTTTGATTTGCAAGTGTCTAGTCACCTAAAGATAACTGCATAAACCAGTGGTCCCAAATTCACTCCCTGTGTCCCGTTAAGATTTGTGTACTCGTTAAAATCCCTTTCTCTGCATTCATTGAAGGACACAGCGGAGACTTAAGGTGCCCATACACTGTGCGAATAATGGCCGATTTCTGAGGAACATGGTGTGAACCTAGCCTTAGAAATGTTTAGTAATGACAATCTCCTAACGCATAGTTCTAGATAATTGCAGTCATTGTATTCTTTGCATATCTTATTTCTCTTTTCTTCCCATCTTCTGAAGGTAGCCATGTTAACTAAGGGCACGTTACTAGATCACTTTAAATCCTAGGAACTTTGGCGCATATAACTAGGACATGTGACCATGCACATCTCAGATGAGGGCCCAGGACCAGCACACACACATGCAAACATACGTCGGGTGCGCCTATGTGCCAAAACGACGATTGCGCCCACTGCGTCGTACATGTTACATATCACCACGAACGTCTGATCGTGAGCAATAATTTTAGGGCCATCAATCACTGTTAACACTAAACTGATCAGCAGTAAAACACTTTTCAAGCGTCACCTAGGGCCAATTTTGGGTATGGTAGTTTTTTGCGATTTCGCAGGTATGCGCAATTTTAAAGCTTGACAAGTTTGGTGTCTACCTGGCGTGACCCCGTCTTTTATATTTTACCTAAAAATTGGGTAATGTAAAATGTTTCAAAACATAACGTAGGAAAAACGTTTTTTCAAAAGTCAGTACTTTTTTCGCTATATAATAAAAAAATAGAACCCCCAGTAGTGATTAAATACCACCAAAAGAAAGCTCTATCTGTCCCCAAAAAATTGTATAAAATTAATTTCAGTACAGCGTTGCATGACGGAATACATCTCAGCCAAAGTACTGCAGCGCTGAATACTGAAAACGGCCTGGTCAGGAAGGGGGTGTAAACACACCGGTCTTCAATTCGTTAAATGTACCGCTGCAAAAGGTGGAAATGGGCTTTAAGCTTAGGACTCACTTTCAAAATTACCCAACTTACTATTTACATTGTTTAAACCTAAAAAAACTGGCAAGGGTTTGTCTGAAGCCATTATTAAGAGAAAATAAGTATAAAAATGCTCCTATTCGTTGCCTTTATAGCACAACATTAATATCCACTATTGCACTTACATGAATAATTATTTTGATTGCGCTCCTGGAATGCTGGCTCCTGGGAATAAAGAAAAAAGTCAGGTAACTGAATGCTATACCACTATTACATTGTAAACATTACTATACAGTTTTACTTTTGAAGTAACACTTATGTCTGGATTTGCGAGGGACATTAAAAAGAAAAAACTTTCTTAAAATAAATGTTTGTTATAGTAAGGACTAGCCCCCATTAATAATTAAAAAAAAATCCTGAAGGTTTAATGTCGCTTTAAGGCTCAGAGATGGCTACGGTGAGGGTGGGAGATCAGCTACAGAACATGCAGGGGAAGCTGCCAGAACGTATTTGTGGACTTTGAATTCAGAGTCGGCAAATAAGGTGATATGGACCATAAAGTAATGGGTAACTGTAGTAAAAACCTTGTGAAAGAGGAGCCAGGAAGACACCCAGTACAACAGGCTTGTCCCTCATGTCCTGAATGAATGTTGTGACTGCGTGGCGATAAGGCTCAGGGTACGAGGCCTCCGCTACTCACAAAAACTAACCACTAGTAGCAGGTAAGGGTCCAATGTAGGGCTGCAGCCAACTATTACTTTCATAATTGGTTAGCCGATTAAACGGATGAATAAAAAGTAATTTATTTAAAATAAAATACTTAAATGCAGTGTTACAGGCAAAGTTTACTTCAGAACAAAACGGTATGCACATTTTTTGAGATCGCACTGCACTGCAATTCAGGGCATTGCAGAACAGCGCGTTCCAGTGCAAGCCATCACACTTGGGGACGGGAGGTTCATTTGGGATCCATTGAAATGAACAGCACCGCAACACACCTCTTGCAGCAAAATTTGTCAGGCCGAAACTGAAAATGAGATAGATATATAATAGATATATATATATAGATATATAATATATATATATAGATATATAATATAGATGGATGGATATTATGGATATGGCTCCCAGCCTCTAGATGCAGAGGAGGAACTGGGCAACGACCGGGCGGGCTGCAGTGGTCTGGGTCCCCGCAGCCCCTGCCAATAGACGGGGAGAGCAGAGGGGATTGAAAGGGACACAGACAGATGCAGCCAGCGGCAAATAATGCAAAGCAGTGGCAACTAATCAATGAGAAACGTTACCAGCGATTCTCACTATCAAATCAAAATAGCTTAGATGTTGCAGCCCTAGTCCCATGCAGACTTAAGTCACTGTAGGATAATATAACATTTCCATAAGGCACTTTCCAATGCAGGAACCGCACCAGAGAAAATGGCGGCCACTGCACTCGGATGACATTAACACCTATGTCTAGAAGGCACTTGACACAGAAACCGAAGGTCACTTCTAGGCTAGCCCTGCACGTCCAGCGGCATCCAGACAACACTCCAACGGCTAACGAAGGGAAGGGGGGAGGAGTCCGGTGACGTCGATGTCCATGACGTCACCGGATTCCTCCCCCCTTTGTTAGCCGACAGAGCCACTGG
>NW_017306859.1:143687-144600 GCF_000935625.1 Nanorana parkeri | reverse complement strand
TAACCCCACGTCAAGTCATCTTTCGGTTACGGGGTCAAAGTATCACATAATTACAAATCTGTGCTGAGATTAACTGCATATTGTGATTTGCTGACAACATACAGCAATCGAATCTGATCTCCATACTTGATCCATGGTCAGTAAAAAAAAACTACAGATGCCATTTGAGCAGCAAAACAGCCAGACCACAGATTGGAACTAAAGGCTAGCAAGGGCAGCTGTGTCCAGTACGAATATTCTTTCATGACAACAGGATATGTACAACCTCTATCAATGCAGACATTTGAAAGGAAAAAAACATACCAAGTTGCTGAAGTTTGGAACACAGGCAGGTGCGTTATCAATTTCATTCTCCCAATCCTCTTCACCAGACATGGTAAACAAAAAAAGAGGTTATATTCCCCTAGATGTGCTGTAAACGAAAAAAAAAAAACTAGTATACCTTCAAAGCATCCATATTGTGAGAGCTTAGCACATTTTGAACGATGTGTGGGCGCTGCTGCATTATGTGCAACTCAAAGTTTGTGCACCCCCCCCAAGCAGTACAGTCAGTGTTTAACACCTGGCACTGAAAAGTGCAGTTCTGGCTGGAGTTCAAAGATTACAATGGGTTGCTCTCCCCAGCTCCTCCATTCTGAAAACGTTTCCCATTCTCTCCAGTAAATGCATGGCATCCTGTGATTGGACGTGGGGTGGATGAAAGTCGCAATCTCCACTTGCCCAATCACAGAATTCATTTAACCCCTTCGTGACTGACGACGTACAGTGTACGTCGCCAGCATCGGGGCTGTTTAAACAGACTCCCGGCGACTTTTGCCGCCGGGACTGTTTAAACTTGTAGAGCCGACTGTCGGCTTTACAACAGAAGCGATCCTGGCGACTTACTTGTCGCCAGATCGCTTCTGTGTCCCGA
>NW_017306859.1:141975-142618 GCF_000935625.1 Nanorana parkeri | reverse complement strand
GGGGTCTTTTGGACCCCCAGCATCACCTTAAAGAGTACCTGTCACGACCATCTGCTATCACATGGGGGGGCTTGTAAGCCCCTCTATGTGATAGCAGTCAAAGTTAAAAAAAAAAAAAAGCTTTTTCAATTAAAATTAAATAAAATCAATCTAATAATAATGTAAAAAAAAAATTTAAAGTCCCCCGCCCCCGCGTCGCTAAGTAAACACGCGTCGGGTGCGCCTACGTATAAAAACGACGAACGCGCTACACATGTTGGGTATCGCCGCGCACGCCGGAGTGAGAGCAATAATTCTAGGGCCAGTATTTTGGGGTATCTCTAAATTGATGACCTGTGGGGGCTTTTAAAGCGTCTTCTATTGACTTTTTGGGGTACTGCAGTTTTTCGCCGTTTCACGGACGCACGCAATTTGTAACCTATGCATGTTGGGTATCGTTTTACTCGTTGTAACCTCATCTTTTATATGTCATTTAAAAAATTGGTATTTTGTTGTGTTTTGGGGCATTACATTTTTCACTAAATGTTGGGGTTTAATAAGGAGTTGCGCTAATATTGCGCAACATAAAAATTTGCAACTACCACCATTTTATTCTATAGGGTCTTGGCATTCAGAAAATATATAATGTTGGGGGGGTTTTACT
>NW_017306859.1:112705-141059 GCF_000935625.1 Nanorana parkeri | reverse complement strand
GTAAACACGCGTCGGGTGCGCCTACGTATGAAAACGACGAACGCGCTACACATGTTGGGTATCGCCGCGCACGCCGGAGTGAGAGCAATAATTCTAGGGCCAGTATTTTGGGGTATCTCTAAATTGATGACCTGTGGGGGCTTTTAAAGCGTCTTCTATTGACTTTTTGGGGTACTGCAGTTTTTCGCCGTTTCACGGACGCACGCAATTTGTAACCTATGCATGTTGGGTATCGTTTTACTCGTAACCTCATCTTTTATACGTCATTTAAAAAATTGGTATTTTGTTGTGTTTTGGGGCATTACATTTTTCACTAAATGTTGGGGTTTAATAAGGAGTTGCGCTAATATTGCGCAACATAAAAATTTGCAACTACCACCATTTTATTCTATAGGGTCTTGGCATTCAGAAAATATATAATGTTGGGGGGGTTTTACGTCATGAAAAAAGGGCCTCAGTCATGAAGGGGTTAAAAGAATGCAAGAAATTTAGGAATAGACGAGCTGCAAAGTAAGTGACCTGCTGCAATATGATAAGCCAGCCAGAAATGTTGGTTTTGGCACTGGAGGGTACCGTCTGGGGGGGGGGATGGGGGAGTAATGAAAATTGGGGTTTATTTCAACAGTGGTCAGACATTGCACACTTCATTTGTGTTCATTTATTTTTTTTTAGCTTTAAAAATTGAACATAATAGGACTTGGCAAAGTCGATATTAATTTCACGTATGTGTGCAATGTGTACATATTAATTTTCAACATTGCGCAAATTGTCCTAATAAAACAAAATAATTTTAACAAAAAACATATTTAGCAGTGCCAAGAAGCGCTTCTAATTGGTCAGTGCCGTCAAGTGACTGTGCTAACCAATGAGTGCTTGCAATTTGCAAGCAAAAGTCCGAATACATGGCACAGGAACAGATAGTACACCTGCACTGTAGGACAGGAAGGACCGTTCGCCGAAAGGCAAGTAAAGCAGGGAGGGAGAGGGGGCAAATTTGGCCGGCTAATTCAATTTTCCCAAATTACTTGGGAAAGTGAATTTACCCTTTGGGGCTGGTGCAGATTTGGGTGATCGTGTGCAGTTGCATACAGCGGTTCCCACGTGGCCCCATTGATTTCAATGGGGTTACATCCGCATGGCAATTGCTGAAAAAAGGTACATTTCTTTTATTGCAACATGCACCTTATTGCTGTTTAAAACCGCGATCATGCGCGATGGCACGGCAGGAAACCGTACAATCTGCCTGGCGCGAGTGGGGTGCCATGAGAAAATGGCATTGCCAGCGCGATCGGCGGTGGTGTGTGATTCCGTGATTGACCAGCCATCAGCGCAATTTTGTGCATGATTACCTCACGGTCACAGATCGTCCAGGTGTGAACCTGGCCTTAATGCACATTGTGTGTTAGAGCGCTGCTGCCCGGCCACCACAGTATGGCACACAGTGGAATGGGGCACCACTCCGCTCACACAATGCCCTAAGCATGTGTTTTTTATTCGCATGCAAATAGTGGGGGCAGCAGGGTTGGTTTTAATTTTTGAATTTGTTATAAATAAATTCAAAAATAAATTCAAAAATACATTACATTTTTTTATTTAATTTTTAATCCCCAGCTGATTGGCTGGGAAGTCTGCTTTGCAGCTAATGAGCAAGGAGCTGGCTTCCCGACCAATCAGGAAACGGGTCATTACTCGCCTCCCAGACTGCACAAGAAGCTGGCTCCATGTTCCCCTACGGAACTGCGGGTCAGAGGAAGTCCTTAGTAGGAGAGGAAATCAGAAGGGGGTGTAGTTTGAGGGAGGGAACGGGAGTTATTTTTAAAGTAAAACCATTGCTTGTCTGTTATGCAGAATACCCCCAACATTCCCACCACCACTATAATGTATTTCTGGGACTTGTAGTCCTACATAGTTGGTGCTATTCTGCATTGCTTTATGATCATCATCAAGCAATGCAGAATACCTCAGCTATGTGGGACTACAAGTCCCAGCAATACATTATTAAAAAAGTCAGCTGTGCAAAATACCACCTGCACCCCCCCCCCCACCACACAACACCCAAAAACACTAGAGCAGGCGCTCATTTTTACTGAGCCACCGCTCTTTCATTCTTCTGAGGGAGCCGCTCAATAGATCCGGATCACTCATGAGCTACCCATCTCTATGTACAAGTACTCGCCCAAATACTTGGCATCGGCACTCATACCAGTATCGGTGCATCCCTAACCAAAACCGTACTTGACTGCTAAATAGCGCTTCTGACTGGTCAGCGCGGTCACCTGACCAATGAGTGCTTGCAATTTGTGAGCGAAATTCAAAATGCATAGGGCAGGGCTGCGCTGGACAGTATTACGGGGTATAGAAAGTACATCCGCGCTGGCGGAGGACTGTTCGCAAAGAAGTATAAAAGGGGGGGTGGGGGTTGGGAGAGACGGGTCCAGATTTCATCAGGTAATCCCATATTACCTGGGAAAGTGAACTTATCCTTTAACGCACATTGTGTGTGTAAGAGTTCAGCTGCATGGCTCAATGCACATAATTTCCTACATGTGCGTTTATTTGCATTGAGATGGTGGGGTCAGCGTGGTGGGTTTAAATTTTTTGTGACACCACTTATTTTTTAAATTTTTATTTTTACTTTTTTATAACTATTTTTAAAAATTAGTATTTATTTTTTTCCCCACTTAATTTTATTCCTATCACATAGGGGCTTACATTCCCATATTTGGAGGTGACAGGTACTCTGTGGAACCTGCCCTCCAACACAGAACAAATGTTCTGTGCAGTTCCTGACAGCTGAGACAGGTGCGCTGTAATTACAGTGCCCCGGTCTCAGTGATCACACAGAGCAAAGAATGGACATTCTACGCGGATGTACCCAAATTGAAATCAATGGGGCCGCTCGGCAACCTCTGTATGCAACCGCACGCGATCACGGGATTGCCAAAGTCTCCACCAGCCCTGAAGGGTAAAATCACTTGGCCAAGTAATTTGGGAAAATGGAATTACCCGCACAAATCTGGCCCCCTCTCCCTCCCTGCTACACTTAACTTTCAGCAAACGGTCCTTCCTGTCCACCAGTACGGGTGTAGTATCTGCCATGTATTCTGACTTTCGCTTGCAAAGTGCCAGCACTCATTGGTCAGCGCGATCACCTGACCAATGAGCACCGCTTTTGGCCAAAATTATTTTTGTATCAGGACATGTAAATTGCCATGAGAGAAAAGTAGATCTGGCCCTACTTTAGTCCCTGTACAAGTAGTTTTGTATTTTTAATTCCCACACCCCTGTAGGATACAATACTCTTGCTATAAGTTTCCTTCCACTAGGCAGGGGAGAATGGTAAGGCCCTATTTACACTTGACGCACATGTTAATATGTGCATCATTTTGGAACTTTTGTCGCATAGCCACAAAGGCAACGCAATCAATTCAAAAAGTTACTCTATACAGGAAAGAAGCTCATGCAGCTGTTTGAGTTGCAACCTAATGCATTTTTGGACCAGTTATTTGCACAAGCAAAAAAAAAAACTGTTTGTGCTTGCTGTCATTAATAAACTTTCACATGATTCTGCAGCAAGTATAAATGTGGCCTAAAAAGACATAAGCTTCCAGTACCCATCTCAGCTCTTATGAACATAAATAAGCACACAAGGGTGGCTCCATAGGACCCTGCAAAGAAAGGGAGCCCACCTAAAACATATCAGGGCCAGCGGTGTCTGCATGCGGATGCACGCATCCATAGACTTACCTTGCGTCCCTCGTCGCATACCTGCTGAAAATGAGAACTGCGCATGCGCGCGCCCCAAGATCCTTTGCGGCCGCTCGAGAAATTTATAATTTTCGCACTGGACCGCGCACGGAACACAGTGTAAATCTAAACTGCGGTTTGAGCAGGTTTTTTTATTTTAAACTGTTTGCATATATCAAGTGTTTGCTAGCAGTAGATATATGCAAAAAAAACGGGAGGGTTTAAATATCCTTTAAGCACTTGTTCACACCAAATCCAGACCAGATCTGCATGAGTCTCTGCATATGCTGTGCAGTTTAAAAAAGAAAAAATTGTTAAGACTAAAATGTAGAGCTGCAACTAACTATTATTTTCAAAATCGAT
Source organism: Nanorana parkeri (assembly GCF_000935625.1). Classification (NCBI taxonomy): domain Eukaryota; kingdom Metazoa; phylum Chordata; class Amphibia; order Anura; family Dicroglossidae; genus Nanorana; species Nanorana parkeri. The sequence continues at coordinate 136,949 of NW_017306859.1, read as the reverse complement.
TAGTTAGTCGATTATTAGGTTCGATTAATCGGTTAATCGGATAAACCATAAAATAGAGTTCAAAAAAAGGCTCCAGTGATGGGACTACTAGTTTGTATTGAGGTTGTAGTCCATCACAGGAGCAAGCTTGGAGCGGTAGAAGTAAAAAAGAAAAAAAAGACAGTGTGGTGTGCAATATAGTGAAATGGAAAGTGTAAAATTATACAGCAATGAATGCAGAATACCACCAGCTATAGAGGAATACAACAAATCCCAGCAATAGTACATAATAGCTGGTGGTATTCAGCATTGCGTTGTATAATGTACTATTGCTGGGTTTTGTAGTCCTCTATAGCTGGTGGTATTTGCGGGGAGGAGGTGCGGCGTGTGGATGCGGGCAGGCGAGTATGGCAGCGGCGCGCGTGAGGTTGGGAGGAGGTGCGGCGCACAGCGTGTGGAGCTGTGAACAGGGCCAACTGATCGGAAGCAGATTAATCGATTATTGAAAAAGTTGACAACTTTTTCAATAATCGATTATGTCGATTAGTTGTTGCAGCCCTACTAAAATGGGTTTTCAGTATGTTTGCATGCGTTTTTGTGCGTTCCAGAGCAGAAAAAAAAACACAGGGCATGCGGCAGTTTTTCCACATGCTCTGGAACTGAACACTGTGGTGTGAACTAAAGCCCAACATACCTTTGGAATACATTGGATGCATTTTTAATGCATTCTGTTACTGCTCTGCATCTGCTCCGCATTTGATGTGAACTAGCCCTTAACCCTTTCACTGCAGTCTATTTTTTCCTACACATTTTAGGCCTGAAAATAAGTTAAAACCCCAGAGGTCTATGTATCCCCGTACTTAGAGCTGACGTGGGGCAATTAGACTGTCACACATCAGCTCTATAGATTGAAAAGTGAACGAACACATACCATCACTCGCTTGCCGATCAACTCCCTGCAATCACCTGTCACAGCTCCCCACAGGGATTCCCCCCTCCAGCGCTGGGTGACAGCCAGCTGAGTGGATCTCGGCGCTCTCTGTGATATATACTGAGCTTTGGCTCACAGGAGGAGGCTAGTATATGTCCTCACTATGAACTATGGCCTTGGTTCTCAACTGGTGGGCCATGACCCAAGTGGGTCGCGACTGTGTTCAGTGGGTCATGGCATGCCTTCCACTTTTCTAGGAGAGTGGCTTCTCAGCCTCCCCATAGCGCAGCACTGTCAGTTGTCCCAAAAGCAGCCATTCAAAATATGCTGCCCAGCACCGAATGTCAGCTGGAGGTGAGGTGGGAAGGGGGGTAAGGCCGTGAGGGAGCTCCATCCATATGTGCATTGCTTACTGCTCCCTCGCATGTCCTGTAGAGGTGCCTGGACTGGAGTGACCAATTGAAGAAATGTCACCAGCACACCAAAAATCCTTTCAGGATAACCATGTTCATTTAAAAAGAACCATGTCAAATAAAAACAAGTGCTTTCGGGGCCACGCAGTGTCCCCTTATCAGGCTTAACATTGACAAAAGTGTACACAACAATGTGAGCTTATATACACAAAAAAAGCTCACATTTTTGTGTACACCTTTGTCAATGTTAAGCCTGATGAAGGGACCCTACGTGACCCCGAAAGCGCTTGTTTTTACTTGACATGGTTCTTATTAAATGAACACATGGTTATCCTGAAAGGATTTTTGGTGTCCTAGTGACATTTCTTTAATTGATTCCTATAACCTGCGGTGCCATCCGCAGTCACTATAAGCACCCTCCCCTCTCATTGGGGCATCCGGTAAGTAGTTTCTTTCTAGATTCTGGGCTGGAGTGAGGTCACATTCTTGCTCCCGAAACCTCTACAGGGCGCATAAGGGAGCTGTACCAAAACTGCAAAAATGGATGGAGCTCCATGACAGCACAGCAGCCCACACTGGACCCCCCAGGCTGAGGATCCACTCCAGTTCTCGTAATGTAGGGAGACGGGGTGGGTCTTAAAAAAGACAAAAATAAATTATGAAGTGTGTGTGAGATTGTGCCTGTCAGTGTTTTTGAGGGCCCGTTCATACTAGTACAGTGCATTGATAGCAGTCCCGTGCGATTAACGCACTCCACTGTGCAAAATTGCACCTACTGCGAATTCTGGTGCCATGGGGTTGCATTGCCAAACACCTCCCACCCACAGTTCGATTGCCTGCACCGGAACATGCGGTACCACAATGTTGTGTGTTCCTGTGCGACTTGGGTCATGAATTACTGACCAAGGTTAAATGTGGGTCCTGAGGTTACAGAGGTTGAGAACCACTGAACTATGGGATAAAAAGGTTACCCCATTGTTCTCTTTTAATCAGCATTTGAAATGGATTTTAATCACTGGGAGGAATCAATGAACACTTTCTTCTAGCAACCAGATTCTCCCTTTAGTTTCTTCAAGTAAGTTTTGGAAATGAAAGATCCATGGCAGGTTGGTTGCCATGGGCAACTGCTCCAGAATCTGTGCTCCAGTTTAATGAATTCCCACCCCAGTGAATTTTTTATAACTCTACAAGTGTTATCTGCTCCTGAACCGGTTCGTCTCCTTTTCCTGTATGAGCTACTACTGAACCTTCCTCAACATTCCCCCACACAGGGACATTAGCCTGGGCAGCAGAGATCTGTGTGAAGATACCACTACACTGACATAATTTATATAACACTGCACCCCCAATGGCGGGATGAACCTTGACAGGGCCCGGGTACACTGATAACCGGTGTCCAGATGAAAACACCCCACAAAGGGCAGAACGTGAAGAAATGTTGAGACCCGAAAGTTAACTGTCGCCGAACTGACTGGGCCTTCCCTCCCAGACTAGGCCCGGTCCCCGATTCCCGAAGTCGGACCTCGTGCACCCCACTGACACCAAAAATTTTGCTCACGGGGAACCGCGCACACTGCAAAGCCGTTCCCACTAGGAGCACTGAAGAACAAGAGTTGTCTACAGGCAATGGCCACCGCATAGACCGTCGCGCACCTAAGAGGTCCCAGAATCTCCCAACATCAGCGCTCACCTATCACACGTCCTCTCCTCACAGCCGCCGCCGGGGACTGGACTTTTCAGCTGAAGAGCAGCGAACGGCACGTGTATAGGGCGGGGCAGCTGACAAGAACCCTCTGAAGTAGACGTCGGGTGGTGGCGCCAACAGCCCTTAGCCAATCACTTAAGAGATTGGGGGGGGGATATGTTAGGTTGTTGGATTGCTGCTCAACTTCAAGGGCAAATAAATCACGTGTAACTGACATGGAGGGGGGAGGGTAGATATTTGTGCTTTTTGTTTCTGACCCAAAAAAACTTTCAGAAGTGTAATAAATGATTTTCTCCTGCAGGTTGTGGGGGTCTGACTATCGGAATGTGGCACAAAGGAAAGTACATAGCAGAAGGCAGTAGAGCGAGCAGATATATATACAAATAAATAAACCAATTAAATATCTATATTAGCCATGTATGATTAGGATAGATAGGGGAAACAAAAATGAAGTCATTCAATCCACCAAACCTGTCATAAAGATCCTTGTTCAGGCTTTCCATGGTGTGACACCTTTCATTTCCTGCCTCTCTAATGTGCCCTTCTGTTGTTACCTGAGCTTCTAGTGAAGACTAGAAGCAGCCATAATGACACTCACTGCTTAGGTATGGTTCACCGTTGTCACCATATGAAAATCCTCTCTGAGAAAAGACATACAGCTGATAGCAGAGCAAAGGCATGTAGACAGGAAGTGGCTGGAGAAGATCAACAGCACTGAGGCGATGAGAAGAAAGTGCCATTAAGAAATGGCAATAGTTTATGATACACGGCGCTTTGGTAAATGAAATGTCATACAGTTAGGGGTCACATTTGTTTCTGATTCATGAGGCCATTTTTAAACACCTCATTCTGTCCCCCAAAGTCTGGCAGTTTGGTTCTCGTTTGGCAGTAGTTAGGAGTGTGAACGTAGCTTTGTAAGGCCTCGTTCACACCAGACACAGTGCGTTCCCGGCCCGATTCTGGCCAGAACGCACTGCATTGCGGCCGGCTCACTATGTTGCGGGGCAGGAGGGGGCAATACGATCAGCCCCATGGGAACACAAGGAACATTATGCCTGAGGTCCTGTCCTAGCAAAATAGTGCTTGCAGCATTTTGTGTGGACCGGACTGGACCGCAGTCAGCTGTAGAGAGTTACATCTATATGTCACAAAGGGGCAGGGAATGGCACAGCCGGGGGAAGTTGCAGTCACAGTTTTCAGTGGGCTTGGGAGCTAGCCGGCTGCTGAGGACATAACCATGCATGTGCGTTCCCACCTGGGGACTACGCCTAACTGAATGTGTCCATAGACATGCACAGCACCTGGCAAACCACCTCACAATCAATGGCACCAAAGCAGACCAATGCACGTTATACATGTGCAGAGCATGTGCGTTTGGAAGATGCATTGGCGTGACATTCACAACTACTGGCAGTGCAACGCACCAACCCTTGTAATGAGCATTATTGGGGTGGACATGGTGTGAATGGACCTTCAGCCACCTGAGCTGCACCACACTGCCCCCAACGCAGGCCTTCATTTTTGCATGTGGGTTCTTCATAGTTCATATGAACAGTGCATAGTGATTGGGTGTCCTTTGTGCTAAAAAGTGTTCCTCTCATGTAATTGCCATGCTATATGTCCTTAGGATGTATCACCCTGAGTGGGTCCCGGATGTCTTCTCATGTTGTGCTATGAGAATTCCCACGCTCTACTGTATATAATGTATTCTTCCTGTATATAATGTATTCTTCCTGTATATAATGCTTCCTGTATATAATGTATTCTTCCTGTATATAATGCTTCCTGTATATAATGTATTCTTCCTGTATATAATGCTTCCTGTATATAATGTATTCTTCCTGTATATAATGCTTCCTGTATATAATGTATTCTTCCTGTATATAATGCTTCCTGTATATAATGTATTCTTCCTGTATATAATGCTTCCTGTATATAATGTATTCTTCCTGTATATAATGCTTCCTGTATATAATGTATTCTTCCTGTATATAATGCTTCCTGTATATAATGTATTCTTCCTGTATATAATGCTTCCTGTATATAATGTATTCTTCCTGTATATAATGCTTCCTGTATATAATGTATTCTTCCTGTATATAATGCTTCCTGTATATAATGTATTCTTCCTGTATATAATGCTTCCTGTATATAATGTATTCTTCCTGTATATAATGCTTCCTGTATATAATGTATTCTTCCTGTATATAATGCTTCCTGTATATAATGTATTCTTCCTGTATATAATGCTTCCTGTATATAATGTATTCTTCCTGTATATAATGCTTCCTGTATATAATGTATTCTTCCTGTATATAATGCTTCCTGTATATAATGTATTCTTCCTGTATATAATGCTTCCTGTATATAATGTATTCTTCCTGTATATAATGCTTCCTGTATATAATGTATTCTTCCTGTATATAATGCTTCCTGTATATAATGTATTCTTCCTGTATATAATGCTTCCTGTATATAATGTATTCTTCCTGTATATAATGCTTCCTGTATATAATGTATTCTTCCTGTATATAATGCTTCCTGTATATAATGTATTCTTCCTGTATATAATGCTTCCTGTATATAATGTATTCTTCCTGTATATAATGCTTCCTGTATATAATGTATTCTTCCTGTATATAATGCTTCCTGTATATAATGTATTCTTCCTGTATATAATGCTTCCTGTATATAATGTATTCTTCCTGTATATAATGCTTCCTGTATATAATGTATTCTTCCTGTATATAATGCTTCCTGTATATAATGTATTCTTCCTGTATATAATGCTTCCTGTATATAATGTATTCTTCCTGTATATAATGCTTCCTGTATATAATGTATTCTTCCTGTATATAATGCTTCCTGTATATAATGTATTCTTCCTGTATATAATGCTTCCTGTATATAATGTATTCTTCCTGTATATAATGCTTCCTGTATATAATGTATTCTTCCTGTATATAATGCTTCCTGTATATAATGTATTCTTCCTGTATATAATGCTTCCTGTATATAATGTATTCTTCCTGTATATAATGCTTCCTGTATATAATGTATTCTTCCTGTATATAATGCTTCCTGTATATAATGTATTCTTCCTGTATATAATGCTTCCTGTATATAATGTATTCTTCCTGTATATAATGCTTCCTGTATATAATGTATTCTTCCTGTATATAATGCTTCCTGTATATAATGTATTTTTTCTGTATATAATGCTTCCTGTATATAATGTATTTGTTCTGTATATAATGCTATCCTGTATATAATGTATTCTTCCTGTATATAATGCTTCCTGTATATAATGCTTCCTGTATATGATGTTTTCTTCCTGTATATAATGCTTCCTGTATATGATGTATTCTTCCTGTATATAATGCTTCTGTATATAATGTATTCTTCCTTTATATAATGTATTCTCCCTGTATATAATGCTTCCTGTATATAATGCATTCTTCCTGTATATAATGCTTCCTGTATATAATGTATTCTTCCTGTATATAATGCTTCCTGTATATGATGTATTCTTCCTGTATATAATGCTTCCTGTATATGATGTATTCTTCCTGTATATGATGTATTCTTCCTGTATATGATGTATTCTTCCTGTATATAATGCTCTCCTGTATATAATGTATTCTTTTATACTGTGTTTTACAGTGTACTCTCTATGTAACTGATGTCATTTTGAATAAGTGTTCCCTTCTTTTAATGAGTGTTCCTCTTTCAGATCTCAGAAGGATGGGATTGATATCGTTGTACATGTTCATGTGAAGATGTTTCAGCCTTGGCATTGTACTTGCCTGATAATCGGATAGGTGATATTCATTGCTAGAACCAGAGCAGGATGATGAATGGTGTCTCTTAGCAAGCAGCAGTTGTCCTCCTTTAATGTACTCAGGCTCCTGTGATCTTCTGGAGAAGGGTGGAGGATCTAATCTAATCTCATCTTTGTTTGCTATTGGAGAAGACAGACAGTTGTTGTTTTTCCTGCTTGAGATAAGGAAGCAACATTGTATTGGTGGAAAATGTAATGTACAGATACAGGCTGACAATGAGAGCAGGTGGTGAGAGATTGTCTATAGCTGGTCCTAAGCCAGTAAAATGCCACCTGGAAAATGTTCAGGTTTCAGAAAGTTTGTTTGGTTTTGTAATGGTTAGTGGGGTCTGATCCAAGAGGTTAATACATTTGTGATTCCAATTAAATCTGGTACCACAAGTTCAAGTGACCACCAGAAATCTGTACAGAAATTGTAAAGACAAAACTAATCCATCAATTGAGAGTCTAAATACAGTACGGTATATTGGAAGATCAAATCGAAAATGAAAAAAAGAGTTGATCGAAACCCCCCATGTATGTCCTTGATTCCTCTGTGATTCTAACAAAAAAAAAGTTCACTAAGGCCCCGTTCCCACTGCGCGATATGCAAATCGCGCGTTTGTTGCGCGATTTGCATATTGCGCGATATAGCGAGATTTGCCGCGCGATATCGCGTTCAAGCTTGCATTGAGCAAGCTTGAATCGCGGCTAAATCCGCTCCAAAAAGGGTCCTGCTGTAGCGACACACGACCCGCGACAGCAGGACCCTTTGCCCCATTGAAATGCATTGGAGCGCGATATCACGCGGTAATTTGCCGCGATATCGCGGGAATTACCGCGCGTTAAATCGCACAATGTGAACGGGGCTTGAAAGTTCAATTGCTCTATCAAATTGCCACATGTATGTTCACCATATGCACTGCTCTGAATTTCCTACTCAACTTGGCCAAGCCAAAATGGCTGTGTTTCAGGTTCTATGTGAGAAAATCACATATAATAATACAAATATTTCTTGATAACTAACGTGTTACAAGTGTGTTGGAGTGCTCATTATATTTTTTTAAGCTGTCAAAACATTTCAGTAATGGGTTCCGATAAAGAGTATATATAACTAGTCATGTGAAAAATTAAGAAAATCAGAAAGCTAAAATGTTAAATCTTGAAACATGAAGACAAGTTTGCCTGATCAATCATTTATTCAACAAAAATAGCATAAAAATACTTTTGTACTGTGGGCAAAGTGTGTAAATCCACTGGCTTTAGAAGCTGGTATTGCCCACTGTATTCTGCTACAGAAATTACTTCTTGTAGGCATTTTTTATAAATGCCCACCAATCACTAACATCAACTGCATATTTTTACTAGGGATGTTCAGATACCAAGTACTGTACTCGGTACAAGTACAAATACAAGTACAGATACTTTTCGAGCTCCAGGACTAGACTAGAGAAAAAGTCTAAAGTTAGGAGGCAGCTGTCATTTGTAAGGAGCACATAGAGCTCCTGAGATTTGTGCATCCCTGTTTTAATGTATGATATTTTTTTTTATAAATATATATTAGGGATGCACCAATACCATTTTTTCAAGTACAGTGGTACCTCGGTTCACCAACGCTTCTGTTCACGAACAATTCGGTTCGCGAACAGGAAGTTCAACAAAATTTTGCTTCCATTCGCGAACTCTGCATCGGGTGACGAACACAACTGCAGCCATCTTCCCTACACTGACACATGGTCGTGGCTTACTCTAGTCAAGATCGCGGTCTGATCACAGTTTGATTCGGTTCGCGACCAATTCAGTTCACGACCAGAATCGTGGAACGAATTAAGTTCGTGAACCGAGGTATCACTGTACAAGTACTAATACTTGTCCAAGTTCTCACAGATACAAGTGCTGATACATTTTTGTTTACTGTCATGTGACAGTTTTTTAGAACAATACGGACTAATGATTTTCGGGACAGTGGTGGAGCACCAGAGCTAGGTCCCAGCTGCAACCGCTGCAACCCTGGTAGTTCTCGTGAAAATGCCAAGTATCGGCACTGGTATCTGCACTGGTATCTGAGCATCCCTAATTTTTACCATTTCTCCATGCAAAATTCCTTCAGTGGCCTACCAATATTCAATGGGAATTAAATCAAGGCTTTGGCTAAGGCTGAGCATAGCCCTTTATTTATGCTTTTTGAGCCATTCCTTGGTGAATTTCCTAGTATGCTTTGGATCATGTTTTAAAAAATTATTTCAGGTTCATCTTTAACTTTTGCACAGATAGCCTCGCATTCTCAAAGCACACTTGGATATGATATACGATGTATACTTTACTCAATGACTGCGAGCTGCCCAGGCCCTAAAGCAGCAAAGCAACCCCAAACCATAACATTTCTACCATCATGGTTCACAGTTGTTCTGAGGTTCTTTTCCTGAAATGCTGTCTTCGGTTAGCCATAAACATGTCTACTGTTACTGTGACCAAACAACTCTTTGATTGATCAGTCTTCAACAGTCTTTGATTATATGTTTAATGGCATACTGTGATCTTGCCCTAATGTTCTTTCACAAAATGTTTATTAAAGTAACAAGAAAACTGTAATCATATAAAATACAGAAAAACCAATATGTCAATGCAGCAGCCAAATTGTAAACAACATTTGACAGACAATAATAACAGACAGCAGGAAAAGTCAAAAATTGTAATCACAATTGCAGAATCCATATAAGGTTAAAAAAAGACCTTAAAACAAGGTGTCGGGGGTTGCCCCCCTGACCTCCAATTAGCACTCAAAGTGACCAATGTGCATCAACCCACTGCTATCAGGAATAGACTGAAAAGGAATCGATCATACAGGAGAACTAGTCAAAAATCTCGGGTGGGTCCCCCACCATGCCTTTTTGCTGAAGTCAAATGGAGGGTATCACAAGTTATGTTCTTTGAAAAACTTACTGCAATTCAACAGGATTCTGTTGCAAAGTTTCAGAAACTGTGGGAGCCCTGGATTGAGTGTTATCTTCCTGCCTCCTTCAACATGGATTCCATGACAATCTAATAATCTCTTTTCTTTGAAGATCAACTCACAGTTTTTTCCCACCTACCTCTCCCCCTTCTCTACTTCTCTCTTTCCTTTTCTTATATCCTCTTCTCTCCCACTCTAACTTGCCCTCACCTGCTTTTCTTTCTTCGCTTCCTGAGCTTTCCTTTCTCTCTCTCTCCTATGGTTTGGAGTCCTGCAAACCGGACACCCCAGACTAGCTTTCTGGACCCTTCATTTTTTCGTGCATCGATAGTAGATGTGTAATTTTTTCACAATGTCGATTACATGGTCACATTTGCCTTGACCGTTCTGTTACTGGTTTATATATTAACGTGCATAATGTTACCATTGTTCTACACTGCTGAATGTCAGCTATTTGCACTTGATTTGCCTTAAATAAAAGTTTATTGAACCCATAAATCTCGGATGGGGAAGCCCAAGAAGGAGGTAAGTGTAAACCATCAGAGTGGAGGTCTGGAATAGGGAGAAGGGAGGGAGTTGAAGGGGAAGGGTCAGAGGAAAGGGAGAAGAGGGACAAGGGAGGAAAGCATGAGAAGAAACAGGGGAGAAAGAATAGTATATATAGTATGCTAGAGAGAGTCCACCTGGACTAGGCAATTTGCCCATCTTGGAAATTTTAACACCTACACGACCCATGATTGGATAATCCCGTCATGAAGTCTGAAAGGGTTAAACAGACTCCCTCTGTTCAGTTTTGTAGAGCCGACGGCCGGCTTTACAGTAGAAGTGATTCTGGCGGATCGCTTCTACGATCCGGTATCCGGGCCGCCCCCCCACCCGACACCAATCTCCTCCCCGTTCTATGGCACCGGGAGCAACGAGTCAATTTTGTTCACATAGCTGTCATTGCTAGGCTCCTGAAGCCCAGCAATAAGCGATTGAAGTGCGATCTGCACTTCAATAGCTTATTTAGAGTGTAAAGGTGATACTAGGGGTCTTTTGGACCCCCAACATCACCTTAACCACTTGCTGACCGGGGTGTTTATACCCCCTTCCTGTCAAGGCCATTTTTCAGTATTCAGCGCTGCGGTACTTTGACTGACATTTATTCCATCATGCAACGCTGTACTGAAATTAATTTTATACCATTATTTGGGGACAGATAGAGCTTTCTTTTGGTGGTATTTAATCACCACTATGGTTTTTTTTTTAACTATATAATGAAAAAAGTACCGACAATTTTGAAAAAAAAACCTGTTCTCCCTACGTTATGTTATAAAACATTTATTATTACCCAATTTGTTGGTAAAATATAAAAGTCTGGGTCACATCGGGTAAATAGACACCTAACATGTCAAGCTTTAAAATTGCGCGCACCCGTTAAATCGGAAAAAACTACCATATTCAAGATTGACCATAGCCGACGCTTTAAAAGCTTTTACCGCTCATCAGTTTAGTGTTATCAGTGATTGATGACCCTAGAATTATTGCTCTCACTCCGACGTTCGCGGCGATATGTAACATGTGCGGCGCAATGGATGTAATCTGCGTTTTCGCACGTAGGCGGGCTTGACGCATGTTTGCGTGTGCATGTGGGGTCGGCGGACTTGACTTTTTTTTTTAAATTATTATTGCTTTGATATAGGATTTTTAATGTTTTTTTGTAACTTTAATTTTTTTAAACCCTTTTTTTTTCCACTGAACTTTATTGCTATCACATAGGGAGCAAACAAGCTCCCTATGTGATAGCCAATTTACAGTGACAGGTCCTCTTTATGGAGACATCAGGGGTCTTTAGGACCCCTAATGTCACCTTGGGACCCCCAGAGAAGCTGATGAAGCAGAGACCTGCTTCACCAGCTTCTCTCCGGTTTCTGTACCGGAGAGTGACACTGAATGCAGGCAGTGATGTAATACACATCACTGCCTGCATTCAGAAGAGGAGATCAAACGGAGCTCGTGTACTGAGCTCCGTTTGATCTCCGGCCGCAGAGCTGCTGTGCTGGTCCCGGGCTAACACCGGGCATAGCGGAGCTCGTTATCGGCTGCAGCGGAGGGGGCGCACACCCGCACACATATTACAAGCGATCGGGCGTCTCTACAGACGCCCGAATGCTTGTATGTAAACAGCCATCGCTAGCTGTTTACATTCAAACCCGGTTAGGCGGCGGGCACGAGCGAGACCCGCTCTCAAGAAGCCGCTGTCCGGCCGTTTAATTACAACGGCCGGACAGCAGGTGGTTAAAGAGTACCTGTCACTGCCAATGTGCTATCACATGGGAAGCTTGTAAGCCCCCCTATGTGATAGCAATTAAAGTAAAGTTAAAAAAAAACAAAAACAGTTTCAAAATAATATGAAATAAATTAAATGTAAAAATATTAAAATAATAAAATAAAAATTTTAAAGTCCCCCACCCCCATGTGAGCACACGCGTCATCACGTAAACACGCGCTGGTGCACCTATGTACGAAAATGACAATTGCGCTACATGTGGGGGCTTTTAAAGCGTCATCTATGGGTTTTTTTGGGTGCTGAATTCTGTCGCAGTTTCACGGACGCACACAAATTTGTACCTTGGCATGTTGGGTATCCATTTACTCATTGTAACCTCATCTTTTATATTTAAAAAAAAATGGTTTTATATAAGGTTTTGGGGCACTCAATTTAACTTAAGTGCATTTTTCATTACATTTTTTAGTTAGAAAATAAGTTGCGCTAATGTCGTGCAGCATTAAAATTTGCCACTGCCACCATTTTATTCTACAGGGTCTTGGCTTTCCGAAAATATATAATGCTTGGGGTTGTTAAAGGAGAACTATGGGGTCAGTGTTTTTCCCCATAATAGAAAAAAGGCCTTTGTCCTTAAGGGGTTAAGAGCCCCCTGCAATTCCCCTATCCATATGGATTCTCCTAGGACAGGGGTAGCCAACCTTGACTCTCCAGCTGTGCTGAAACTACAAATCCCATAATAGTGATGGGCTCGGGAGTGTTCGCAGCTCCACATGCCGAGCCGGCCAGGAAGCTGACAGCGCCAATCACAGGTACTGAGACATTTTCCCGGTGCACAACTGCAGAGATCGGGAAATGTCTCAGTGCCTGTGATTGGTGCTGCCAGCTTCCTGGCGGGCTCGGCACGTGGAGGTGCGAACACGCCCGAGCCCATCACTATCCCATAAGACATTGCAAGCCACAGGCATGACTCCCAGAGGCAGAAGCATGATGGGATTTGTAGTTTCAGCACAGCTGGAGAGCCAAGGTTGCCTACCCCTGTCCTAGGGCATCGGATATTTTAGCCAGTAATTTGGGCTTTTGGTCTGCTATAAGATAAGAAAACGTGGAATGTCTTTTGTCTTCAGCTATCTTCTTGGGAAGATGTAGCTTATAATTCTGCCCCACAGAGATATGAGGAACATATGATTGAGAATATTGATCCTTTACAGCAGCACTGGCAAACCTAGGTGCCCTCTGTGGCACGCGAGCCTAAGTGACAGATGGCAGATCCAGGGGGACGACGACAAGAGGGCAATCCAACCCCGACAACATTGCAGCTCCCTCTCTCCAGGGGGATCGCACAGGGAGAGGCCAGGTGAGCGCTGTACAGCAGGGATGAGAAATCCAGTGAGCGGGGTTACAGAGATGGTGGGATAGGAGAGAGACGGGCACAGTGGCATGGGGGTCAGTGCACACAGAGATGGGGGGACAGGAGAGATGTGGGCACAGTGGCAGGGAAAAATTCGGGGGGAAATCGGTGGACACAAAAGTGGTGATGGGACAGGAGAGAGGTGGGCACAGTGGCAGGGGGGGGGCTGGGGGGTTTTTTACAAAGGTGGTGGTGGTGGTGAGAGAAGAGAGGTGGTCACAGTGGCAGGAGAAGAGCTGGAGGATGGGGGGTGAGGTTAAGTGGACACAGAGGTGATGGTGGGAGAAGAGAAAAGTGGACACAGTGGCATGGGGAGAGCTTGGGGGTTAGTGGACACAGAAGCGGTGGGGCAGAAGAGAGGTGGCCACAGTGGCAGGGGAAGAGCTGGAGGGGGGTCAGTGAACACAGAGGTGGTGGTGGTGCGACAGGAGAGAGATGGGCACAGTGCCATGGGAAGAGGACCAGAGGAAGGGAAACCCTAAGATCCGCGGTGCAGCCATGGAGCCGTTGGAAGCTGCTATGACAGGTACGACCGCAGGCATGGTCAGCTCAGGCGCCTTTGGGTCTGTAGGTTTTTTCCAGAAGATGTGTATCTAAACCTCTGTTTTTAACCTTAGCGGGGAGACAAGTTTTTTTGCATGCTGGCTGGTGAGTGTGCTGGGAAACTTTTTGCTGTTACTGTTTAAAGCCCTTCCATGTGCACCTTGCTGTAAAGCTGGTAACAAATTAATGAGTGCGTTTGCCATTTGTTTTGCTTGACTGATTTGGTGCAGTGACGCATGGGGGGTCTCAGCTGCCGTTGTGATGTGCGGGGTCCTTTGTGCGTCCCTGTGCCTTTAAGGGGGTTGAGTTTCCTCCTGACAAACCTGCACCCAATTTGATCTTTTGTCACATGTGCTCCAAGATGGAGACTCTCATAGTTTAGAGTTAGGACCGCACTATAAAAAGGTGCCTTGGCGTGCCTTTCACATTTTCTGCAGAAGACGTGTATCTAAACCTCTGTTTTTATCCTTAGCTGTGGGTGTGTAGGCCGCGTGTCTGGAGTATGTGTTTATGTCTCAAATAGCCACTTTAGAAGTACACTGCAAAAATTTATTTTTTCTACACAAAGTTATCAATTACTAAGATATATCTAACGCACAGCTTAGGCATCCTTAGAATTACACCCAAAAATAATTCTGCTACTCCTCCTGAGTATGGGGATTCCATGCATGTGAGACTTTTTAGCAGCCTAGCCGCATAGAGGGGCCCAGAATCCAAGGAGTACCTTGAGGCTTTCAAAAGCATAAATGACGCATGTGATTCCCTAACTACCTATCACAATTTTGGAGGCCCTAAAGTGCCAGGATAATAGAAACACCTACCAAATGACCCCATTTTGGAAAGCAGACACCCCAAGGTATTTAATAAGAGGCATGGTGATTTTTTGATGATTTTGTTTTATTGCCAAGTTTGTTCGAAAATGGAGAAAGCAGAAAAAATTAACTTTTTTTTTCCCTTCTTTCATTTTTCAAAATTTGTGGCTAAAAAATTAAATGATCAAAAAACTCAACATGCCCCTTATTAAATACCTTGAGGTATTTGCTATCCAAAATGGGGTCATTTTGTGGGTGTTTCTATTATCCTGGCACTTTAGGGCCTCAGGAAATGCAAAAAGCAGTCAGGGCACCAGGATTGATACATTTCAAATATATATACTGTAGTCTGGACTGTATAACTTTCAAACACTGTACTTAAAGTCAGGGGCGTCCCGAGGCTGGGTGACACCCAGAGCGGTAACCGAGTGTCCTCCCGCCGAGATGTCAGCGCGCACGTGCGCGATTATGTCATCGCGCACGCGCGGCACTCGTCTGATACCTGCCGGCGGCCATCTTGGTGATGGACGCTGACAGAAAGAGGAGGGGACAGTCACCCGGCAGTATAAGGTATGCCGCTGGGTCCCCTCCTCTCTCCTGATACTATCGGGCATTCGGTCCACTTGTTGACCGGGATGTTTACACCCCCTTCCTGGCCAGGCCATTTTTCAGTGTTCAGCGCTGCGGTACTTTGACTGACATTTATTGCGTCATGCAACGCTGTACTGAAATGAATTTTATACCATTTTTTGGGGACAGATAGAGCTTTCTTTTGTTGGTATTAAATCACCACTGGGGGTTTTATTTTTTACTATATAATGAAAAAAGTACCGAAAATTTGTAAAAAAAAACAATTTTCCCTACGTTATGTTATAAAACAGTTATTATTAGCCAATTTTTTGGCAAAATATAAAAGTCGGGGTCACGTAGGGTAAATAGACACCAAACATGTTAAGGTTTAAAATTGCGTGCGTCCGCGAACTCGCAAAAACTACCATACCCAAAATTGGCCATAGGCGACGCTTTAAAAGCTTGTACCGCTCATCAGTTTAGTGTTATCAGTGATTGATGGCCCTAAAATTATTGCTCTCACTGCGACGTTCGCGGTGATACGTAACATGTGCGGCGTAATGGATGCAATCGTCGTTTAAGCACTTAGGCGCACTCGACACATGTTTGCATGTTTATTTGGGGGGCGGGGGACTGAGCTCCGTTTGATCTCCGGCCGCAGAGCTGCTGTGTTGGTCCCAAGCTCGCATATAGCCTCGCATATAGTCCCGAGCTCGCATATAGCCATCGCTGGCTGTTTACAGTGCAGGCTGAATTCCCTCTTGTGCCAGCCGCCTAGCGACGAGCACGAGTGGGACGGGATGGGACGTTTAAAAACGCCCACCCGCTCTCAAGAAGCCGCTGTCCGGCCGTTTAATTACAGCGGCCGGACAGAGGGTGGTTAAAGCATTAATTTTCTTTTCCCTCCCCCCGAAGTTAATGTCAGCACTTACCATAAATGACATCTCTTAATCCGATCTTGTTCTTCTTTGTTGCCGTTTTCATCTGTCCCTCCAGCGCTGCTGCGGGTCTCCGATCCAGCGCTGACTCCTCTGTGCTTACTGGCACTTCCTGTCCCATGGTGTCTGCATGCGGGTGCACGCTGTCCATAGACTTTCCTTGTGTCTCTCCTCTTCTCCCGGCCAAAAATCTGAATTGCGCATACGCCCGCCCCAAGATCCTTTGCGGCCGCCTGGGATTTTTCAGATTTTCGGACGGGAGCTTGCGGTGAAGACACTGGTAAGTTTAAACCTGTTTGAAAGAGTTTTTTTTTTTTTTGAAAGTTTTTGCATATATCTACTGCTTGCTAGCAGTAGATATATGGAAAAAAAACTGAGGGTTTAATAACCTTTTAATGTACACTTATTTTTTTTTACCAAAGACATGTAGCAGAATACTTTTTGGCCTAAATTTCTGAAGAAAGATCATTTATGTGCAATGTTTCATTGCTTAAAGGAGAACTATGGGGTAAGTGTTTTCCCCCAAAGTTCTCCTAAGGGTCACAGGAGGACATAAACTAGCGTCCTCCCGTGACCCAAAACTCAGTATATTGCGAGCTACAGCTCGTGGTATACTGAGACCGCCACAGCCTGGACGGATCCCGACATTACTGATGGGATCCACCCAGCTGTGTGAGTGACAGCTGGATCTGCCTCTCTAGAGGCAGAGCCAGCTGTACCCGCCCACCTCCCCAGTTCGTTTCGCCAGTCATCGCTGGAGGATCAGAGCGGGGAATCCCTGCAGGGAGCCGTGACTGAGAGTCACGGCTCTCTGCAGGGAGATGATCGAGAAGTGAGCGAGCGACGGTATGTGTTCGCTCACTTCCCGATCTATTGAGCCGACATGTGACAGTTTAATTGTCACACGTCGGCTCGAACTATGAGGATGAGTGATTTTCACTCACCTCATAGTTCTCCTTTAACATAGGGAAAACAGTTATTTTTTCAAAATTTTTGGCAATTTTTCCTTTATATAGCAAAAAATAAAACCCCCAGTGGTGATTAAATACCACCAAAAGAAAGCTCTATCTGTCCCCAAAAAGGGTATAAAATTCATTTTAGTACATGGTTGCATGGCTGAATAATTGCCAGTCAAACTACAGCAGCGCTGAGTACTGAAAAATGGCCTGGCCAGGAAGGGGGTGAAACACAGCGGACTTCAAGTGGTTAAAGCTCTATGTAAAGAAAGGTGTCCTAAGCGGACATACTTCACTGTAATAGCTTGCGTGTAATAGCTTGCTTTGTGTAAGCGCTTGTTTTTGACATGCTGCGCCATGCTTAAAAAAAAGTAGAGGATGTGCTACTTTTTTTTCAGCACAATATATGACAACTCAGCGCTGTGAACTTGATATAGTTTTCCCCCCTCCCCAAAAGGTGGAATATGCCTTTGAAGCATTATTAATTGCATTTAGAGAAGTGGCCCCCACACTCAGCAGTTTTTCTGCTCTTTGCTTCTACAAGAAGCCTGAACTCAGCATTCTGCGCTCACACTTCATTCCCTGACTCATACACCCAGACAACCAAACACGACTCACGCGGCTTCGCACTGCATCCTGGGATTGTAGTTCAGAACCTCCGCTGCCCTGTGGCAATTGCCCTGCCAAGGACTACAATTCCCGGCCGCCCCGGAGTCGACTTGCTTGTGCTGGTTCAGCTGCATCCTGTTTTGAAGATCACAGGGAAGTTGCAGAGTGTCAGAGCAAGTTGCTTCAGAGGAGTGAGCTTGTAGTGTGAAAGGTACACCATTTATTGTATATATCATCAATCAGACTGTGATCAAAGGCCCATGACGCTTGCGTGCTGTTTATGTTAGCGATATATAGTATATTGTGATGGGATCTGCAGCCATCTGTAGCACTGGCAGCTATCTGATTTATGCATAGGGACATGTTATTGTATGGAGGTCTGGGTTATTGTATTTCATTCGGCATAGGTTTATTCCTTCCAGGCTGCATAGATCATGATTTAACATGATCTATGACTTTATCTGTGCTTGTGTTATATAGGAACAATGCTTATGGCTGATGTTTTGTTTTGGTGTCACCTTCTTATGTAATTGCTGCACATTGTAAGTTTTAAAAGGGTAAATAGTAAAGATAAAGAGAATGATATGTGAAGAGCAAACACAGGTACTACAAACAGGATTAAAGTATTGAGTGTGGATACAGTCTTCTCTGCCTCCTCCCACTCGGGGGTCTCTCTTCGGGGGAGCCCCCACCTAGTCCTCGGTGGACCTGTTTCGGCAGGTCCCATAGGCGAGGGGTTGGCCGGCCTTCGGGTAGGTGGACCCTAAGTAGTCCTTGCCTCTGTCAGGAGCCTTGCGCCCCGGGGGGTTCAGGAATTCGAGGCCCTTCGCACTAGAGAAAGATCACAGCACCCTTATGCACTTTGTTTTTAGTGTGTAGTGATTTCACTATTCACTTTTTTTGTTCACGGGATGTTTGCTTTTCGATGCACGCTCCACGGGCTTAAAAAAAAAAAAAAAATACAGTCCTGTGTCCACAGAGCTTACAATCTAAAGAATAAAGTTCAATGTACACTAATAGATTTAGTTTAAAATAAATAATAACGATAAGTAAAGAACCCTTAACCACTTGAAGACTGCGGTGTTAAACCCCCTTCCTGCCCAGGACATTTTTCAGTATTCAGCGCTGCGGTACTTTGACTGATATTTATTTTGTCATGCAACGCTGTACTGAAATGAATTTTATACCCTTTTTTTTAGGGACAGATGGAGCTTTCTTTTGGTGGTATTTAATCACCACTGGGGCTTTTATTGTTTACTATATAACAAAAAAGTACCAAAAATTCTGAAAAAAACCCCGTTTCCCAATATTATGAAACATTTATTATCACAATTTTTTGGTAAAATATAAAAGGCGGAGTCACATCAGGTAAATAAACACCAAACATTTCAAGCCTTAAAATAGCGCGCACCCGCGAAATCGCATAAAACTACCACACCCAAAATTGGCCATATGCAACACTTTAAAAGCTTTTACTGCTCATCAGTTTAGTGTTATCAGTGATTGACATATTCAACAGCGTTGTCATATGCAACATGTGCGGCGCAATCGTCTTTTTCGTAAGTAAGCACTACCGATGCATCTGTGCGTGTGTATGTGGGGGACTTTTACTTTTTTTTGTGTTTTTATTACATGTTTTTTAAATGTGATTTTTCTTTTTTTTATGCTTTAATTTTTCTAAACTTTTTTTTTTTACTTTATTGGTATCGCGTAGAGGTAGAAAAAGCCCCCCTCCCCCTATGTTTTAGCCAATTTATTTGACAGGTCCTTTTTATGGAGACATCAGGGGTCTCCAAGACCCCTAATGTTACCTAGAGACCCCAGAGAAGATGATGAAGCAGAGATCCCCCCCCCACCCGGGCTATTATAAATAGCATGAAAGGATGAATTTCCCCTGCTATGCTATTGTAATACTGACAGCAGGTGTCTGCTGCTGTCAGAATACCTGAACAGTGACTGCAGCCGATTACTTAAAGTGACACTAAACTCAGGAGTTAAATCTTAAAAATACATTCAAAAATATATCTTATTTGTGTATCACTCGGCTGTAGATCCTCAAATCATCTCTAAATTGATGCTGACATTGTCCTTCCTTCTGGAGGCTGGCTACTTTTGTTCCCCATGGTCCCTGCGTGTGTTGTAAAGTAGCCACCGCTCCAAGCTCACTGCTGTGATGGACTACAATCTCACATTTAAGCTGGTGATACACTAGTAGATTTCCGAAAGAAGGCTCGTACGAAAGATCTTTGGAGATTGTAGCCCATCATGTAAGGGAGCTTGGAGCGGTGACTACTTTACAACACACGATGATCGCCAGTACGATCTGCCTGTCCAAGATGGGCAGTTCGTACGAAATTTTTATCACCTTACAACCATCGCACAACGAAAGTCGTGCGATGGTTGTAAGGTGTATGGCCACCTTAATACCTGTTTTCCCTATCACATGCAGTGGTTTCTCCTGCCGTCTCATACATTACTACAGGATGTACCAGCCATCTAAAGAAACCACTGCATACAAAAGGGGAAGCACGTATTGGATCCATACCTCTTGCAACCAACAAGAAGTGAAGAGGAAGCTTATCAACAAAAGGCGCCAGCGGAAAAGATAAGTATATTGCCTCTTCTATGACAGGTATGTGTTACCTTACAAAGAGACAATGTGGTGACAGGGTCTCCTTGGCGTGCTGTCAGTGCACCACAACACAGGTTCTCATTTACCTGCAGCTTATGTTTAAAACACAACACAGCACAGGGCCCAGAGGGCCACCTCTGATACTGGTGCCTTCATGTGCAGTTCTTATGTGTGTGGAGGGACCATATAAAATGCATGGCACCGCAGGGCAATAGGTATAAATCCGAGCACTAAGGTAAAACTTGTGTGATGCAAATATGTGAATGTGACCTTCCAAATCTCAGTAGTGGCTTGTTATTTTAAACTGCATTGAGAGTTGTATATTATTGTTTTCAAAGGTACAGTTGTGTTGTGTTGCTAAACAGAAGTTGTTAAGCCTGTACAGAGGGGAGGACGGCAGCACACAGATACCTCCAGCATTGCTCATCAACAGAAAATAACCATCAGAAACATTTTTCCGATTGCTGTTTCCTGGAGAATCCTTTGGTTACAATGGGGAGAATTTATCAAAATCTGTAGCAGTTACCCATGGCAACCATTCAGCTTCTCTCAGGTAAGATTTGAAAATAAAAGAGAAAAGCTGATTGGTTGTCATGCAGGAGGGGGAGAGAGGCTCCAGGGATCGGCCTAAGAACATGACAGCTGGAATGCTCAGGTGAGCATAACTTTTTTTTGGCATTTAGACACAAACAAGCAGTTAACCCTTGCATTGTGGGGATAGTCCCACTGCAAGGGTTAAGATTTTTTTTTTTCCCTGCAGTTCTGCTTTAGGCCTCATTCACACGCGAAAAGGCCGGCATGTACAGCTCTGTGCTGCGTGCACGGCCGTATCGGTCAGCTCCTGGAAGGACAGGTGCTGCGTGTGATTAGTACGCAGCCCGTCCTTCTCTATGGAAGTACACGGCCGTATGCCACCCTACACTCACCAGCCCTGCACGTCCGTGCGGGTGAGCGTACTCGTACACTGACAGGATGGATCCTGTCTGCGTCCGAGTCGGGACAACCGCACCCGTACGGACCTGCACTTGGGGTGAGCGTAGGGTGGCGTACGACCGTGTACTCCCATAGAGAAGGACGGGCTGCGTGCTAATCACACGCAGCACCTGTCCTTCCAGGAGCTGCCCAATACGGCCGTGCATGCAGCACAGAGCTGTACATGCCGGCCTTTTCTCGCGTGAATGAGGTCATAAAGAATGATTAACGCGTGCAAGGGTTAAGTGCTCGTTTGCATCTAGGTTCAAAAATAAAAAAAAGTTATAGTTACCCGATCACTCAAGCCAGCTTGCTCTTAGACCGATCCCTTCCTCCTCTCTTCCCCTCCACTACTGTGGTCTAAGGCCCCTGAGTCATCATGCTCTATACACCATGTATAGGATGTGAAGACGCAGAGGGACATACCGTCGCCGCAGTGGAGGAGGAGACAGGCTGGAGAGAGCACTCACAGCCGGCTCAGAGCATCAGGTGAGTTTATCTTTGCTATTTTTGAACCTAGACAAAAAGGAGCACTTAACCCTTGCATTGCTGGGGTAGCCACATTGCAAGGGTTAATACAAATTTTAAGTGGTCTGCTTTAAGGTGCTCATATGCATGCAAGACAGTGGACTGACCTGGACAAGACTGTGAGACGTCTCATGTCTATGAGGGACCTGCAGACATTGTGGCCAGAGGCTTCTCCAGGAAACCACAATCGGGAAACTCTTTCTGATGGTTATTTAGTTAGTGGTCAGGTTTTTATTGATGTCTTCATTAGGGAGAATCAATCTCCTTTATTTGTCCTGGTGACCATTATGACTGAGAGTGAATGTGAATTAAAACCCAAAATGTTTCACAAGAACCGGAATAGAGGAAAAACCTTCGAATCGAGACATTAGTTCTAGTGACCCCGGTGACACCCAGGGATTTCCCTTTCTTCCTGTTGTGGCTATAAGCAAAATCTCCCTATTGGGAAACATATGGCAAAAAAATAATAAACCTTACAGGGGTTATAACTAGGGATGCACCGATACGGGTATTTCCGTATCAAGTACAAGTAACTATTTTTTTTTTCTGGTACTCGCCGATACCGAGTACCAGAAGTCCCATTCAGGAAGCCAGGCGGCGTGTAATGACTCGCCACCTGGCTTCCCAATTAGCAGGGAAGCCGTCCCCATGCTTCTCGTCACTAGGTGATGAGAAAGCATGGAGCTGGCTTTCTGGCCAATCGGGAAGCCAGGCGCTGTGTAATGATGCGGCGCCAGGCTTCCTGATTGGCCGGGAAGCCGGCTCCATGCTTCCTCCTCATGAGGTGACAAGGGAGCATGAAGCCGGCTTCCCGACCAATCAGAGAACTGGGCGCTGCGTCATTACACGGCACCTGGCTTTCTGATTGGTCGGAAGCTGGCCAATCAGGAAGCCGGGCAGCGCGTCATTGCACGAATGACGAGAGAGCATGGATCCGGCTTCCCGGGCCAATCAGGAAGCAAGGCAGCGTGTAATGACGTGCTGCCCGGCTTCCTGATACCCGGCAGTATCGGGCTTGGCATCGGACCATTTGGGCGAGTACGAGCACTCTCCCAAATACTCAGCATTGGCACCGATACTAGTATCGGTATCAGTGGATCCCTAGTTATAACCCTCCCTTACACTATCCAAAATGAAAAAAAACCCCCAAAAAACTAGTTGTTGTTCTACTTTTATGTATACATAAACTGTTCCTGTGTCATCACCTAGGTGTGTGACATTTGTTGATGGGCACTAAATGATATGAATTCTGGAAATGTAAGGCCCGGTGCACACCTAGTTTTCACTTTTGCTCAATTTTTTTTCTGTGCATTTAAAAACGCGCATTTCTCCGTGCGTAGAGCTATCTATTGGGACCAAAACCGGGTGACATCCGCCTGCAAATAGCTCCTGTGTCTTTTTGCCCGACAGGCGGTTTTGTATGCGCGACTCAACGCCAATGTGTGAACAGTCACCGTTGACTGAAATGTGTGTTTTGCGCGTTTTCGCACAGATACGCGCTCAGGTGCACACCAGGCCTTGATGGGATACTCCAGCATGCTGCAAGTGTTGTCCTAGAACAAGGGTCGGCAACCACTGACACGCGAGGCATTGGCAGCTGGCACGCAACCTCATTCTTTATTTCATGTATTGCCCGCTCCCTTGTGCCAGCTGTCAATTACATGTCTGGCCCACCCACCTCCCTGATGTGGCTGAATGCCATAGGAAGGGTGCAGGCGCTCTGAGGAGGCCCTCAACTTGGTCTGTCCAAGCTCCTGCCTGCTTCATCCCTTATTTGACGCCTACTGGACAAGAGCATGCCTACTCACTCACCTGCCTGATGGGAGGATTTCACTACCACACTGCTGAGTCAAGAGGACAGAGAAATAAAAGGAGCCAGAGGATTGCTCGAAATATTAGTGTACCACATGTAAATCGCTCACCTACACGAACTTTAGCCCTCATTGCTGCACCCATGCAGGCCCTTACAAATGCACTAGGGCTGCAACAACTAATCGACATAATCGATTATAATCGATTATTGATCAGCAGTATCTTGATCCACAAATAGCTTTGATGTTATTCCTGTCCTAATATGCAGGATCGGAATAACATCAATGCTATTTGTGCATCAAGATACTGCTTTGCATTTTTATGGATCTGTGTGTGTGCCTAATATACCTTGGTCCATATAGGTAAGGAAGACTGCTTCTACAATAGTTCC
>NW_017306859.1:53757-112626 GCF_000935625.1 Nanorana parkeri | reverse complement strand
CAAGCATGAGAATATGCAATAGCATTGTGGCTGATATGCAGGCTGAAGTATGTAAATTGGTGCTGGTTTGAGGTCTGCATGGCATTGCTGCTGGTTTGAGCTCTGCAGTGCGTTTCTGCTGGTTTGAAGTCTGCAGGGCATTGGTGCTGCTCTGAGGTATGCAAGGCATTGGTGCTGATCTGAGGTGTGCAAGGCATTGGTGCTGATCTCAGGTCTGCAGTGCATTGGTGCTGATCTGAGGTGTGCAGGGCATTGGCGCTGATCTGAGGTCTGCAGGGCATTGGCGCTGATCTGAGGTCTGCAGGGCATTGGCGCTGATCTGAGGTCTGCAGGGCATTGGCGCTGATCTGAGGTCTGCAGGGCATTGGCGCTGATCTGAGGTCTGCAGGGCATTGGCGCTGATCTGAGGTCTGCAGGGCATTGGCGCTGATCTGAGGTCTGCAGGGCATTGGCGCTGATCTGAGGTCTGCAGGGCATTGGCGCTGATCTGAGGTCTGCAGGGCATTGGCGCTGATCTGAGGTCTGCAGGGCATTGGCGCTGATCTGAGGTCTGCAGGGCATTGGCGCTGATCTGAGGTCTGCAGGGCATTGGCGCTGATCTGAGGTCTGCAGGGCATTGGCGCTGATCTGAGGTCTGCAGGGCATTGGCGCTGATCTGAGGTCTGCAGGGCATTGGCGCTGATCTGAGGTCTGCAGGGCATTGGCGCTGATCTGAGGTCTGCAGGGCATTGGCGCTGATCTGAGGTCTGCAGGGCATTGGCGCTGATCTGAGGTCTGCAGGGCATTGGCGCTGATCTGAGGTCTGCAGGGCATTGGCGCTGATCTGAGGTCTGCAGGGCATTGGCGCTGATCTGAGGTCTGCAGGGCATTGGCGCTGATCTGAGGTCTGCAGGGCATTGGCGCTGATCTGAGGTCTGCAGGGCATTGGCGCTGATCTGAGGTCTGCAGGGCATTGGCGCTGATCTGAGGTCTGCAGGGCATTGGCGCTGATCTGAGGTCTGCAGGGCATTGGCGCTGATCTGAGGTCTGCAGGGCATTGGCGCTGATCTGAGGTCTGCAGGGCATTGGCGCTGATCTGAGGTCTGCAGGGCATTGGCGCTGATCTGAGGTCTGCAGGGCATTGGCGCTGATCTGAGGTCTGCAGGGCATTGGCGCTGATCTGAGGTCTGCAGGGCATTGGCGCTGATCTGAGGTCTGCAGGGCATTGGCGCTGATCTGAGGTCTGCAGGGCATTGGCGCTGATCTGAGGTCTGCAGGGCATTGGCGCTGATCTGAGGTCTGCAGGGCATTGGCGCTGATCTGAGGTCTGCAGGGCATTGGCGCTGATCTGAGGTCTGCAGGGCATTGGCGCTGATCTGAGGTCTGCAGGGCATTGGCGCTGATCTGAGGTCTGCAGGGCATTGGCGCTGATCTGAGGTCTGCAGGGCATTGGCGCTGATCTGAGGTCTGCAGGGCATTGGCGCTGATCTGAGGTCTGCAGGGCATTGGCGCTGATCTGAGGTCTGCAGGGCATTGGCGCTGATCTGAGGTCTGCAGGGCATTGGCGCTGATCTGAGGTCTGCAGGGCATTGGCGCTGATCTGAGGTCTGCAGGGCATTGGCGCTGATCTGAGGTCTGCAGGGCATTGGCGCTGATCTGAGGTGTGCAAGGCATTGGTGCTGATCTGAGGTCCGCAGGGCATTGGTGCTGATCTGAGGTCCGCAGGGCATTGGCGCTGATCTGAGGTCTGCAGGGCATTGGCGCTGATCTGAGGTGTGCAAGGCATTGGTGCTGATCTGAGGTCTGCAGGGCATTGGTGCTGATCTGAGGTGTGCAGGGCATTGGCGCTGATGTGGGGTGTGCAAGGCATTGGTGCTGATCTGGGGTGTGCAAGGCATTGGTGCTGATCTGAGGTCCGCAGGGCATTGGCGCTGATCTGTGGTGTGCAGGGCATTGGCGCTGATCTGAGGTGTGCAGGGCATTGCCGCTGATCTGAGGTGTGCAAGGCATTGGCGCTGATCTGAGGTGTGCAAGGCATTGGCGCTGGTCTGAGGTGTGCAAGGCATTGGCGCTGATCTGAGGTGTGCAAGGCATTGGCGCTGATCTGAGGTGTGCAGGGCCCAGGCGCTGATCTGAGGTGTGCAGGGCCCAGGCGCTGATCTGAGGTGTGCAGGGCGGCCCTGGCGCTGATCTGAGGTGTGCAGGGCGGCCCTGGCGCTGATCTGAGGTGTGCAGGGCTGCCCTGGCGCTGATCTGAGGTGTGCAGGGCGGCCCTGGCGTTGATCTGAGGTGTGCAGGGCGGCCCTGGCGCTGATCTGAGGTGTGCAGGGCTGCCCTGGCGCTGATCTGAGGTGTGCAGGGCGGCCCTGGCGTTGATCTGAGGTGTGCAGGGCGGCCCTGGCGCTGATCTGAGGTGTGCAGGGCCGCCCTGGCGCTGATCTGAGGTGTGCAAGGCATTGCTGGTGGTCTGAATTCTGTATAAAGACAGTGTTGAATCCATCCCAAAGCCGATTTACAACTCATAATTTAGAGGTGTGTGTGCATCTGAAAGTAACATACTACAGGCCAGACATAGCACAACCGTCCAGTTTACTTTTCAGCACATGTAAATATGAATGTTTTGTGTGTGCACCAGTTATTCATTTTGTTTCACTTCTAGTTTTGCTGCTCATGGGAAGGTAAACTCATTCAAATAATTTGTGAGTTTAACGTACTATTAGCAGTACAACTATGAGTGCAAAAATTGAAATGTACCTAACACTACGAAGCGCTGTTGTTCAGTGGCACCAGGTTGCCTGGTGGTTAAAAAATGGCACTCGGTGTTTACACCCCCTTCCTGTCCAGGCCATTTTTCAGTATTGAGCGCTGTAGTGACTTGTATACTGACATTTATTCCGTCATGCAACGCTGTACTGAAATTAATTTTATACCATTTTTGGGGAGAGATAGTTTTCTTTTGGTGGTATTTAATCACCACTGCGGGTTTTATTTTTTACTATACAGATACTCCTCGCTTAACGACTTACCTGTTTCGCGACCACTCGCACTTACGACCGTCCTCCGAGCGACCTCCGACCTCGCGCGTCAGCGCCAGTGCGACGTGTCGCCGGGGGAAGTGACGTCCTCCGTTCTTCACAGCGCGTCCTCGTGAGTATTTTCATTGCCCGATGTACAGTACACTGTTCAGTACTGTACATCGGCAACGCTATACAGTACTGTACTAATGCAGTACAGTACTGTATAGAGTTCCTCACTTAACGACCAATTCGTTTAACGACCTGGTCGTAGGAACGGAACTCGGTCGTTAAGTGAGGAATACCTGTATGGGCGGCCCTGGCGCTGATCTGAGGTGTGCAGGGCGGCCCTGGCGCTGATCTGAGGTGTGCAGGGCGGCCCTGGCGCTGATCTGAGGTGTGCAGGGCGGCCCTGGCGCTGATCTGAGGTGTGCAGGGCCGCCCTGGCGCTGATCTGAGGTGTGCAAGGCATTGCTGGTGGTCTGAATTCTGTATAAAGACAGTGTTGAATCCATCCCAAAGCCGATTTACAACTCATAATTTAGAGGTGTGTGTGCATCTGAAAGTAACATACTACAGGCCAGACATAGCACAACCGTCCAGTTTACTTTTCAGCACATGTAAATATGAATGTTTTGTGTGTGCACCAGTTATTCATTTTGTTTCACTTCTAGTTTTGCTGCTCATGGGAAGGTAAACTCATTCAAATAATTTGTGAGTTTAACGTACTATTAGCAGTACAACTATGAGTGCAAAAATTGAAATGTACCTAACACTACGAAGCGCTGTTGTTCAGTGGCACCAGGTTGCCTGGTGGTTAAAAAATGGCACTCGGTGTTTACACCCCCTTCCTGTCCAGGCCATTTTTCAGTATTGAGCGCTGTAGTGACTTGTATACTGACATTTATTCCGTCATGCAACGCTGTACTGAAATTAATTTTATACCATTTTTGGGGAGAGATAGTTTTCTTTTGGTGGTATTTAATCACCACTGCGGGTTTTATTTTTTACTATACAGATACTCCTCGCTTAACGACTTACCTGTTTCGCGACCACTCGCACTTACGACCGTCCTCCGAGCGACCTCCGACCTCGCGCGTCAGCGCCAGTGCGACGTGTCGCCGGGGGAAGTGACGTCCTCCGTTCTTCACAGCGCGTCCTCGTGAGTATTTTCATTGCCCGATGTACAGTACACTGTTCAGTACTGTACATCGGCAACGCTATACAGTACTGTACTAATGCAGTACAGTACTGTATAGAGTTCCTCACTTAACGACCAATTCGTTTAACGACCTGGTCGTAGGAACGGAACTCGGTCGTTAAGTGAGGAATACCTGTATAACGAAAAAAGTACTGAAATATATATTTTTTAAAACTGTTTTACTTTTTTTTTTTTCGTTTTGGATAGAATAGGTAAAACCCATTCCGGGGTACTAATTTGTTGTCTGGGTACCATTGAGAACATTTCCCTTCACTTCCCCAGAGATGCAGCAGGAAGTTAGTGGAAATCTGAAAGTGAGGGGAATTATCCCTGGAACAAATGTGCCATTATGAAGATTTCCTTTTGGCTCTGGCGACCACGCTAACATTTTGCATTTCCCCTCACGTTCTTTCTTGGTGACAACATTCACCAGTACAAAGAGAGGGGTGAATCTCACCAGTGGGAACAGGGCAGCAATAAAAACATGACAGAAGGTCTAACCCTTCACTTCTCTATCAAAAAAAAAAAAAGGTTTTGCCTAGAGATACAAGAAATTACAGTCGATACAGTCATGCAATCTTCTGATCATGTACGGGGTGAAATGCTCCTATTGCATCTTTGTCAGTTTGGCAATGTGCTACAGACAAATATTTTATTGTTTATATGATTTGGTATAGTTCTTTGCATAGATATAATTAGGGATGCACCGATACCGATACTAGTATCGGTGCCGATACCGAGTATTTGGGCGAGTACACGTACGCCCAAATGCTCTGATACCTAGC
Organism: Nanorana parkeri; assembly: GCF_000935625.1. Lineage (NCBI taxonomy): Eukaryota > Metazoa > Chordata > Amphibia > Anura > Dicroglossidae > Nanorana > Nanorana parkeri. The sequence goes on along the minus strand of NW_017306859.1, from coordinate 107,647 downwards.
CCGATACTTCCTGCATCAGGAAGGTGGGCAGCATGTCATTACACGCTGCCAAACTTCCTGATTGGCCGGGAAGCCGGCTCCATGCTCTCTCGGCACTGGAGCCGGCTTCCCGGCCAATCGGGAAGACGTGCAGCGTGTAATGACGCAGCGCACAGCTTACTGATTGGCTGGGAAGCCGGATTCATGCTCCCTCGTCACCTCATGACACAAATGTCTCTTGCGTACAGCATTTGGACAATATAGATGCAGCAAGATTGCATCCAGCAAAATCCTGCATTTAACTTTGTAAAACTCGCCCGGCACAGTGCTGATGCAATTAATCGAGAAGCATTGGAGTACTGTTTTTTTTTTCTTAGAACTTTTTGAAGTTCTATGGGCACACTGCAGTGTGATACGGTTGTACGGTTTTAGTGGTGCACTAAAAAAAGTTCAGCATGCCGTACTTTTTTTTTTTTCAGTGCACCCCATCGCACTGCAACAAGGTGGTATGAACCAAGCTCATCTGGAACAAGGCAAATTGCCTTGTCTTGTGTTGGGGCTGTTCTGGAAAAAAAACACATGGTGCAGCCCCAACGCATGGGGTGTAAACCGGCCCTTTAAGGGCACACACACTTCTGTGCTTAAAGACTAATTTCTTTTCATTATGCATTTTTGAGTGCATCTTTTCTGTGAGGTTTCTTAATGACCCTTTTTTTTTTCTTGCATTTTCTGAATGCATTTTTCAGCAGCGAGGCTACCACATATAGAAATGCATGATGCGGTTTGTCATGCATCCCTACTGAAGTGCTGAGGATGTATTTGATAGATACTGCCACCTAAATAAAGAGCAACTTTAGGTGACAATTGTACCACATTCTAGAACTCTCCGTACACTTTTTATGAACTTTGAATCAGCCACAATTAGACTTAAGCATGAAAATAAATCATTTTTGTATTATAATTGTGCAGTCCCTGTAAACTGTTTTCGTGGGAAACTTTTGTTTTTCTGAGCTGTGTTATACAATCCTCCTGGTGCTAGTTCTGTTGATAACATTCAGGATGTCTCATGCTTCAAGATAAGAGAATCACACTAACATGTTTTCTCTTTTTCGGCTAAAAGGGAGCTAAAGTGGGTTTTCTCTTTGTTTCACCATCCACTAGGGCAAAATGAACAGCAGCAGAACTAGGATTTTTAAATGATACGTGAAAAAAATTTGGGGCCCAAATCAAAATCCCAAACTCAATCTATGTATGTCTATCGGTCACTTTGCTTATTCAGCGTAACGTGACGGGTTCTCTTGAAAGGCACCCAAACCGACACTATCTCTGTGTAAGCTCTGTGTCGCCCTTTACACACGGTTTATGGCCTACACCACGATATTCAGGTTTGGCGATCGGCTATTCCGTTGAGGAAGGAGAGAAGATCAGTTTTTCCCTCATACCTGATAGCGAATATACAGGGGAGAGCCCGACAAAGGTGAGTATTAGCTGGAGAAGAGGAGGCGTATTATTAGGAGAACCTGTCACTTTGCTGTGAATGGACAAACTGACAGGTAGCTCTTAATCATGGTTCTTGAGAAGGCAGGTCTGACTCTTCCAAGCTCACCCCAAATGCCCCTTCTGATAGTATACTTAGCCCTGTTCAGTACATGTGGATGGGTGATGTTGAGGCTATAGAAGCTTAGTGTACTGCATCTTCTGGAGCCTCACTTCCAGACGAGGAGTTAGACATCGGGTGTAAAGACTTCAACAAGGCCAATGTATAGCATGTATTCTGTACATTTGTGAACCTTACTGGGGTAATTATGCCCAGCAGAGGGAGCTCGTCTCTTCAATGATCACTGCTCACTGTTATCCACTTCTCTTGGCTTTAACTAGACTCAATGGAAAACCACGCTGAGAGCAATACGGAGGCCATCGTTGCCTCCTTAAAAAGTTGTCTGTTATGTTGATCCTCTTTTTTCCTGTACTGGTCCCTGACCCAGAATAAGCATGCAGAACATGATTTCTGACTTTGTTTCTAACCTGCCTCAGTGACCAGAAAAAAATGAAATCAAAGACAGTGGGACAACAAAAGGAGCTCAACACACAGAGGATTTCCTGTTCTTCCCTCTGACTTTGATGGTAACTGTTGACTGCAAGCTTATCACTTCTATTTGTGAGCCGAGTTGTCAGACTTATAGCAAATGGTAATGAATGGGCAGTTGTCTCTCCATTTGTTTTTGTTTTTATAGGGGAGGAACGGGGAAGGGGTGTGTGTGTGTGTCCATTATGGCCCCCTAAGGGTGCCTAAAGACTTCTCGGCTATCAGAAATTATTTTTTAATTTATTTTTTTAGGAATTCTCAATCTGAACTTCTAAAATTGTATTCAGAAACAGCACAAGTTGTTTTTAGTTTGTTTTTACAGTTCATTACAAAAGGGTTCGGAGGGCCCTGCTCGACAGCTTAAAATGTGAAAGGACTGACAAATGATACAAAAGGTAATAACCCTGAAGGATGAGGTGATGGAGAAAGTAGAAGTACAGTTATTAGAATGCTCCGATATAGTTCCATAAAGAGAAGACAGGTAGAGTAGGAGATAGCTGGACAGATTAGGAGATAGCTGGACAGATTGAGGTAGGAAGTTCCAGAGGATGGGAGAGGCTCTGGAGAAGTTCTAGAGTTGATCATGGAGGAGAAGAGGGAGCTAAAGAACAGGAGGTCTTGGGAGAAGCGGAGTGGACAGTTTGTGATATTTTGAGGTGAGGTTAGTAATGTAGCCGGGGGAGTGAGTGGGGGTCGGCATTGTATGGTGTCAGTAGTTTTAATTTGATATATTGCGCTATTGGAAGCCAGTGGAGGGATTGGCAGAGAGGAGTGGTGGCCACTGAATGGTTGATGAGGTGGCTAAGTCCAGAAATCTTGGTAGAATGAAGGGGGGATAGCCTGTGTAGAGGTGGTAGGCCAACAAGACGGGAGTTGCAGTAGACGGGACAATAAATAACATGGAAATGTATTAGTAGCTTTATGGTGACATTTGTTAAGATGGGTCTAATTATGAAAATGTTACTAGGGTTAAGGCAGCAAGATTTGGACAGTGATTAGATGTGGAGCCTAAAAGAGAGTTGGGAGTCCAGGATTACACCGAGCACCCAGACATGTGTGGAGGGACTGATGGTTGTGCTGTTGATGTGGATTGCCAGGGGTGGGAACAATGGGGGGCATTATTATGAGCTCAGTCTTTGAAAGATCGTTCCACACAGATATGTCAAAATGCTAGTAATGTATGATGAGATTGAAGGGGTGAGCTGAGGAGTAGAGAGATAATTTGAGCATTAGCATAGAGATGATATTGGAACTTGTGGGAGGTTATCAGTTGACCCAAGTTAGGAGTTGAAGATTTGATTATAAGGGGTCTGAAGACATAGCCTTGAGGGTTCCTTACAGGAAGAGGAGAAGATAGTTGTAGGTTACACTGATGGTGCCCCGAGATAGGTAGGAGGAAAACCAGGAAAGAGGAGTCTTGGAGGCCAAGGGAGGGGAGTTTTTTGAGGAGTGGGTTGTCAACTGTATCAAATGCAGCAGAAAGGTCTAGGAGCATGAGTATGTTAGGTAAATTACCCCAATAAGTGGTATGGTAGGAGGAGTATGACTACTGCTTACTATAAAAATCATACCTTGATCAAAACTGGTTACTACACAGAGCACTGTAGTTTCAGTACTGCAAGCACGGGAGATGTGGCTGTGACAGTGAAGGGCTCCAGTCTCATACCCACTTCCTCCTCTTCCCTCCCCAAAAAGCCTTGTATTTTTTTTCATAGAGTCGAGGGAAGATTAGGGGTGGGTGTATTACTGATTCTCCCCTCCCCCAGTCACAGAATGCCTTCAATAAGTAGGGGCGTGTATGTAGTCTTTTTTCACACCTGAGCAGTATGTGAACGTGCAGCAAACGCGCACAAATATACACAGTGTGACATGCATTTGCGAAATGTGTAACAAAACGATAAACAGGCTTGCCCCCAAACGAGGCCGGGAAAACACACATTTCCGCCCTGTGTTTGCGAGCATTGACCCTTTTGCTGCCAACAACATATGCTGTATGTTGCTGGCAGCGGGCCCCTTTAAATAGACTCAGTCAACAGGACTCTGTTTAGCTGTAAAAAGTCAATGGTTGGCTTTATACCGAAAGTGATTCTGGTGGCTGAGCCAGATTGCTTCCAGGGGATGGTAAAGAGTGCACCCCCTCCTTGCTTCCTGGGCTCCATTGCCCCTGCGGGCCTGGAACTGGTGTTAGGGGTAAAGGAGAGGGAGAGCGCCGAATATGCGCTTGCCAATCTCCTCCCTGCTGAGTGGTCCCGGATGTGACACTGAATGCATCACTTCAGGCTCCTCAGCTGTCATTCCTCGGCTAGAGGAGCCTGGGAAAAAGCTATTCTGCGCTTGAATAGCTTCTTTGCAGTGGAAAGGTGACACTATTATTATTATTATTACATAGTATTTAGACACTAGACACTAGAAGTCTAATAGACCCCTTATGTCACCTTAGAGAAAACCTGTCACCTCCAATGTGCTATCACATAGGGGACTTGTAACCCCCCCCACTATGTGATAGCAGTTAAGTAAAAAAATTAATAAAAATATACATTATTTTAAAAAGAAAATAACTGTAAAAATCAAGTTCTCCGCCCCCATGAACTTGCGCATGCTAACGTAAACACATGTTGGGTGCTCCATATATATAGAAAAATTACAATGGTGCTTAACATTGGGTTTCGCTGCATGCGCCAGAGGGCTAATATTAATGGTTAACTCTAAACTGATGACCTGTATGGTCTTTTAACCACTTGCCGTCCGCCCGTAGTAAATAAACGGACGGACGGCACTGCAGCATTGGTGGGTTGCCGTCTCCAGACGGCAATTTAAAAATATGTAGAAGCCACACTGCCACGCCAAGGCACCTCTGCAAAGTGTGGTCCTAACTCAAAGTATCCCATGCCTTCCCATTGTGCTCCCTGCTATAAAGGCTGGTTATGGATTCATGCATGTACCACTTTTTTCTAGATTGACTATTTACCCTACGTGACCCCGACTTTTATATTTTGCCAAAAATTTGCCTAATAATAACTGTTTTATAACATAACGTAGGGAAAATTGTTTTTTTTTTACAAATTTTCGGTACTTTTTTCATTATATAGTAAAAAATAAAACCCCCAGTGGTGATTTAATACCAACAAAAGAAAGCTCTATCTGTCCCCAAAAAAGGGTATAAAATTCATTTCAGTGCAGCGCTGCATGACGGAATAAATGTCAGTCAAAGTATCGCAGCGCTGAATACTGAAAAATGGCCTGTATGGGAAGGGCATTTAACACCCCGGATGTCAACTGGTTAAAGCATTGCATATGGATAATTTGGGGTTCCATACTTTGTCGCCATTTTCCAGGTGCACACAATTTTTAAGCTATAAAATAGAATTTTAATTCTATTGTGTTTTTGTGTACTAAAATTAACTTAAAGTGACAATAAAGTCTATCCCCCCCCCCCCCCATCTGACGTTCTTGACTGCCCGTGAGGTCAACACGAAGTCTATCCTGGAACGCACGGATCCATCGGGTCGGCACCAGGAGTAATTCTCAGCGCCGTTACCAATGGAGCCCACGACTTCCCGTAAGGAAGCCTCCGTGATCATCTCCCTGAGCAACCTAGAGGTAGTGTCCAGTTTAGCGAATATGTTACTGCTGCTAGAGCTGCGCCCGCCCTCCTCTATAGGGCAGTTAAAATCACCGCCCAGGATTACTGCTCTGGTTGTGGCGAGCTGGGTCCGCAGGGTCTGGAAAAGCTCCAGTCGCGCATTCTTGTCCGGGGGGGCGTACACGTTGATGAGCCTAACTGGCTCGCCCGCCCACGAACCGTCTATGACCAGAAGACGGCCACAGATGAGCTCACTCGAGAAGCTGGATTCTACAGCTGGGAGTGAGGGGCGGAGACCGAAGTAAGTTTTTACCTATTTGGCAACTTTTTTTATAATTTTTTACAATGTTTTTGCATACATCTACTGCTTGCCAGCCGCAGTTATATATAAATAGAAATAAGACTTTAAAGCAAGCAGTAGATATATGCAAAAAGTTTTTTTAACGCTTTCAAAGCGGTTTAAACGTACCCGTCTTCGCCGCACGCTCCCATCCAAAACTGCTCGGGCTGCCGCAAAGCATCTTGGGGCAGGCGCATGCGCAGTTTGGATTTCCGGCCGTGAGACGAGGAGAGACACAAGGTAAGTCTATGGACTTGTGCACCTGCATGTAGACACCGCAGGATCGGAAGTGCCTGCAGGGTCAGAGGAGTCAGTGCTGGATCGGAGAGGCGCCGCACCGCTGGAGAGACAGGAAAGAAGAGGAAGATCGGATTAAGAGACATAATTTAAGGTAAGTGCTGACATTAACATTGGGGGAGGGAAAAAAATTGAATTTAATGTCATTTTAAGGGTAATTTTTACTGAAATATTGGAATGATAGAGTTGTGTAACAATTCTACCACTTCTACTATTCTTATGATTAGGGGTAAGTTACTTTACAACATTGCAATTTGCATGAGCTCCATTTAGTTGTTGTTGACATGCCTGTTCGCCTCTATTTTTAAAACATTCCTGTTAAACTAGCACTACAGATACAAGAATCCTGACAATGAGTTAGAGACTTACTAGAATCTATTTCTGTTGACCTAAAGTTCTGATTACCCAATAAATTGTCAGACTGAGACCTGCTATTTACTTTATCCGGTGCCTGAAAACCTTCATCTGTTGGTCCCATCCTGACAGATTTATGCCCTGTCCTCCTACAGAAGTGATGTCTTTACTATTCTGAGGGGCGCCCAGCTGACAGACCGTGTAGAATTTTCATCCCATTGTACTCTTTATGGCCAAGGGCTGAGGGGGTAGCCAAACTTTGGCCCTCCAGCTGTTGTGAAATTACAAATTCCATCATGCCTCTGCCTGTGGAAGTCATGCCTGTGGCTTTCAGAGTCTTGCAATGCCTTATGGGATTTGTAGTTTGACCACAGCTGCAAGGACGAATTTTGGCTACCCCTGGTCTAGGCATAAGGAAGATCCCTAGCCTTTCCCTGAGAGCCACATACCTGCCCTGCCCAAAGCTTACTCAGGTGGACAATGGATTGACCAGGTTAGCGCCTTCCTGGCCAGGTGCTTCCATGGGAGAGGTTAGAGCTTAGCATGTCTGAGCACTTACCCTCTTATCCACAGTATGGATTGCATGGCTGCAAATGTGCCTGTTGCAGCCATGCATGTTTATACCACAGTCTATTCAGGAGATTGAACAGTTGACATACCCTTGGCCACTATTTTTGTTTATTAGGGTGTTTAGTTTTAGTGCACCCACTGCGGGCTTTCAATAAAGCCATATTTGAAGGTAGCTTTATACAGTAAATTTCCCGTTATCCGGCATCCACTGGGGATTGGTAGATTCCGGATAGATGTAGTTTCTGGTTGCTTGAGAGTTGCTATTAAAAATAGGTCTTACTAATGCCATACCCCATACTGTACCATACCATAAACTCTGTATTGACTTCATATTAATATTGAAATGCAGTAATCAAAAGCAAATTAAGACAAATAGGCACACGATCATTTCCAGGATAATACATGCTGCAGATTAGCAGAACAGTGAGTACACAGGGGATTAATTTTTCTGGTTAGATGAGAGTTCTGGTTAGTTGAATACCGGATAACCGAGAGTTTACTGTAGTATTAATCACATTTAACATTAGTAATCTAGTAGAATAATAAAAGGAAACTCGTCACAAACCTAAGCAGTTCAAACAGAGTATATGATACCAAAATGCAGACACAAGGGTTACCCTCATAGAAAATAGCATGTCATAATGGTCAGTAGATCCCGTGATAAAGGCATCTGAATGGATATGTAAATCTTGACTCTTCTTGTACAAGTCAGGATTGGCCCCGCCTTCTTTCAAATCTCAGTTTGGGTCCTTAAAGTGACATTAAAGTCAAACAATGTTTTCCCTCCCCCCCCATGTTAATGTTAGCACTTACCTTAAATGATGTCTCTTATTCCGATCTTCTTCTTTCCTGATGCTTTCATGTGTCCCTCCAACGGTGCGGCGACTCTCCGATCCATCGCTGACTGCTCTGTCCCTCCGATCCCGTAGTTTCTGTATGCGGGTGCATGCGTCCATAGACTTACCTTGCTTCATGCTCGTCTCCCGGCCCAGAATCCGAACTGCGCATGCGCCCGCCCCAAGATCCTTTGCGGCCGCACGAGCAGTTCCTGATTCTCGGCGCAGGAGCGCGCAGCGTTAACGAGGTAAGTTTAAACTGCTGGTAAAGCGTTTTTTTTTTTTTTTTAAACTTTTCGCATATATCTACTGCTTGCTAGCAGTAGATATAGGCAAAAAAACCGGAGGGTTTAGAACCCCTTTAAAGGATAAGTGTACTTTAAAACAAAATGCACTTATCCTTTTTTGTCCCCCACCCCTGACCTAACCCATTTGTTAAAAATGGGTTTTCAGGTGAGTTCCAGTGCGTTCCAATGCGTTTGCATACGTTTTGATGCATTCTATCGCGATCCGATACAGCTGAAATAGGGCAAGCAGTATGGTTTTCTGACTGCATCAGAACGGACTGCTCTGGTGTGAACAGAGCGCAAGAAATACCATAGGAAAGCATTGTGATGCGTTTTTGATGCAGCTGCAAAACTGAACAGACTGCATCACTACTGCATCTGGTGTGAACTAGCCCTAAGGGCAGGTTCACACCTTTTTCCGGACCAGATCTGGACAATATCTGGAATGCAGTGCATTGTGTACTGCGTTTTTAACCGCGATTTTGCTGTTAGGAAATTATATATTTTTTAACTTAAAGGAGAACTATGGGGTTAGGGCTTTTCCCTATTGTTCTCCTAAAGGTCACAGGAGAACACTAGCGTTTCTCCCGTGACCCAAAGCTCAGTATACCGCGAGCTGCAGCTCGCGGTATACAGAGACGCCGCGGCCGGAACGGATCACGACATTGTGGTTGAGATCCACCCAGCTACGGGATTGACAGCTGGCTCTGCCTATCCAGAGGCAGAGCCAGCTGTGCCCGCCCCCTCCCCCGTCCGTTCCGCCAGTCAGCGCTGGAGGATCGTACAGGGGAGGGGGGGACTCCCTGCAGGGAGCGGTGAGTGACAGTCACGGCTCTCTGCAGGGATAGATCGAGAAGTGAGCGAACGACGGTATGTCTTCGCTCACTTGCCGGTCTATTGAGCCGACCTGTGACAGTTTCATTGTCACAGGTCGGCTCAGATTATGAGGCTGAGTGAAAAGCACTCACCTCATAATTCTCCTTTTTTAAAATGGTCTTACGGGTGCGTTTTTTATGCGTTCCAGTGCATTCCAGGCCAGACACAAGAAGACAGGTAGTATTTTTCTGGTCTTGTCTGGAACGGACTGCACTGGTGTGAACAGAGGCCAGAAATAGCATAGGCATACATTAGGATGCATTTTTGGTCTGGTCTGGGGATGATCCGGACATGGTGTGAGGGCTCTGTCGCACTATCAAGAGTGCGTTCCAGTGCGATTGGCCACTGAGCTCAATGGCACTGCAGCCCCACCCGCATTGTGATCACCGGCACTCAAATGCGTTGCACATTAGTGCCTGTATTCCGGTCCAGTGCGATCTGCAAAAAATGCTGCATGCACTATTTTTGCAGATCACACTGGACCGGGAACGCAGGCAATAATGTGCCATGTGTTCGTGTGCCGGCAATCGCTTTGAGTTTAATGCCACGCCCCGTCCCGCCCCAAAACAAAGTGAGCCGGCCGGGTTGCGTTCCAGAGGCCGAACACACTCTTGATGGTGTGACTGGGCCCTAAATCAACATGAATTCCTTTGGCTAAATCTTGTAATGTTTCTCCTTCAGTGATTGTTACCTATACATGTCCCGGCACTAGGTGTCCTGTGCAGATGTACACAAGTGAATCGGCCTAATTTTCAGAATTGGACGAGGCTGCGCTCGGTATCTGAAGTAGAATTGTGTGGAGCAATTTGATTATTTCTTTTTTTCTTGTGAAATGTTTTTGAAATTTGAAATTGCTGATTTTTCTTTTTATATTGTGTTTTAGGATTGTGTCATTGGAGGTCTCAAGCAGAGCCGGGTATGGATGAAGATGAGAAACCTTTGATTGTCCCTTCACTGTATGACGAATGCTCGCAGCATCACTTTGCTTCTGTGGACTCCAGGGTCAGAAGGTACTTATCTCTGAACTCCAAAATGCTGATTTAAAAAGCTGCAGAGGAAATGTGTCCACAGAATGATTGTTTCCTTGTTTGCTTGTATAGTGGGATCTGTGTACTGTGCTAGCCGGTCAGCTTGTCATGGGAACGGCACCTCATGCAGGCGGTGATGGTTTGACTTATAGGACTAAGGGCCTGTTCACACGATGTCCGTTTTGTGTGCTGACCGGCTCCGTACGCTGCTGCACTCAAAATGCATCCCAATGTCTCCCTATGTGTTTTATGGGCTCCAGTTCTCACGTGCGCAGTCCGTTCAGCTTACGACAGAAAAAATACTGCATGTCACATTTTGTCAGGTCCGGAAACGGTCAGGAAACGCAAACGCGGCAATAACGCATCAAAAACGCACTGCACTGCAGCTAACATACTAACAGCCCCACTCCAGCAAAAAAAAAAAAAATGGTTTTTTTTTTTTTACTTGAACGCATCAAAAACACGGCAAAAACGCACTGCTTCAGTCTGCAGATCCGCACCTGATCCGCACCTGATCAGGACCTGATATCATGTGAACAGGCCCTTAAAGCTTTACCATCAGGGTTGTACATGCTACGTTCCTTTACTGGAAAGACTTAGCCCTCATTCACACTGATAAGAGCCGGTACATACAGCTCCGCGCTGCGTTTATGGTCGTATCAGGCGGCTCCCGGGAAGGACAGGTGCTGCGTGTGATTAGTACGCAGCCCCCGTCCTTCTCTATGGGAGTACGCGGCCGTACGCTGCCCTACGCTCACCCTAAGTGCAGGTCTGTAGGGGTGCATGTTTCCTGGCTCAGGCGGAGACAGGATCCATCTTGTCAGCGTACGAGTAGGGACACCTGCACGTATGTGCAGGGCGGGTGAGCGCAGGGCGGCGTACGGCCACGTACTCCCATAGAGAAGGACAGGGGCTGCGTACTAATCACACACATCACCTGTCCTTCCCGGGAGCTGCAAGATACGGCCGTGCACGCAGCACGGAGCTGTACGTGCCGTCCGATTCTGGTGTGAATGAGGGCTAAGTCTGATTTCACTCTACAGTGTGAGCTTCTCACTCTGTGCATTAGAAGCTGCATAGTGCCTGCCACATTCCCTGACTGGAGCATGTCCAGCATCATCTAGCCCTTTCCTACGCTGCCTAGCTATCCCCAGCCCACCCCTTTCATTAATGTGTCTGGCATGCCCCTTCCTTTCATTGGATTTTAGTCCTTTCAATCATGGAGGCTCAGCATCACAAGTGGGCATTACCTATAGCAGTCTGCATGCAATTGCAGTCCTTCTAGAAATACCCACTCTTGCACATTCACACCTGCCCTTCAAAGAATTATGATATTTGCATAACTCCATCTGTCTGCATTAGGACTGAGGGCTTTTGAGAGGAGTACTGAGGCAGCGTGCTGTGTTGTTATCAGAAAGCTATGTATAGCACTCAACTGGCTCCTCCCACCAGTCATGATCTGTTTGCATAGAGAAACACAGAGACCCAGTGATGACATCATTGGGTCTTAAATAAGGTATGTGATTAAAATGGAAATGTTTAATTTATAGATGTCATTGGAATGTTTATGGTGGATTAGGGAGGAACTAGAGAAGGCGAAATATAAGCAGATTAAGCTTCTGGTTTGTATCAACTCTGTCTGGTTCTATAGAGCTGAAAGGCCCCAGCTAGAGATGTTGTATTATACTAACTTTTTGGTGGTCTGCATCTTCAAAATTCATCCAGTCTCTGGCCAGCTTAACCAGTCTCTGGTCCCTGTTCATGGGAGCTGACCTTCACACCCAACTAGAATGCTATCCAAGTCGTAGGTTGGGGACTTCTGACTGCAAAAAGCTTTCCTTAAAGTGACATTAAACTCGAGAGGTAAATCTCCACAATGCTTTCAAGTACCTTTATTAACCACCTGCTGTCCGGCCGTTGTACTTAAAAGGCCGTGCAGCGGCTTCTTGGATGTAGGTGGGCGTTTTTAGACATCCCCACCGCTATGCGGAGCGCACGAGCGGGAAATCAGCCTGTAATGTAAACAGCCAGCGATGGCTGTTTACATACAAGCGTTCGGGCTTCTGTAGAGACGCCCGTTCGCTTGTATTATGTGTGCCGGGTGTGCGGCCCCCTCCGTATATAATTGTCATTATATAGTAAAAAATAAAAGCCCCAGTGGGGATTAAATACCACCAAAAGAAAGCTTCATGTGTCCCCTAAAAATGGTATAAAATTCATTTCAGTACAGTGTTGCATGACTGAATTAACGTCAGTCAAAGTACCTCAGCGCTGAGTACTGAAAAATGGCCTGGCCAGGAAGGGGGTATAAACACCCCGGCCAGCAAGTGGTTAATGAATAAATCTGGGGGGAAATCTTATTTACCCTCGCAGAGGGTTAACAAGCTTATGGGTTGTCCCTCGGTGCTAAAAAATAAGTTATACTCGCCAATCATTTGAGCCGGCTTGTTCTTAGACCTGTCCCTAGAGCCTCTCCCCCTCCTCTGTAGTGGGCTAAGAATCCTTTTGTCGTCATGTTCTATATAAGTTTATAGAAGTGAGGATGGCGGAAGAGCATTCCATCTGTGCAGTGAAGGAGGAGACAGGCTTCAGTGACCGGAGAAGCAGGGAGTCAGCTCGGCTTTTTTTCCCCCCTGGAGTTCTTCTTTAACAAAAATGTATCTTATTTGTGTATCACTCTGCTGTAGATCCTCAAATCATCTCTGAATTGGTGCTGACACTGTCCTTCCTTCTGGAGGGTGGCTACTTTTGTTCCCTATGGTCCCTGTGTGTGTTGTAAAGTAGCCACCGGTCCAAGCTCCCTTCCATAATGGACTACAATCTCATGTTTAGTTTACTAATTTGTATGGAGATTGTAGCCCTCACGGGAGCGAGCTTGGAGCGGTGGCTACTTTACAACACACACAGGGACCATGGGGAACAAAAGTAGCCACCCTACTTGATTTGAGTATCTACAGATGAGTGATACACAAATAAGATACATTTTTGTTAATAGTTAAGAGATCTATGCAGTGAGTGATTTCTACTCGTCTTCGTAGTTAGAGACGACTTGTGAAAAATAAGCTGTCACTGGTTGGCTCTATTAACCTCCATGGCGGTATGATTATTTTGACGCGATTTTTTTTCGGATTTTTTTCGTTATTTTATTCGTTTTTTCCGGGTTTTTTTTTAAATTTCCCGCCGGTTCCGCCCCCATGCGACGCGTCAGCTCGCAGGGGAAGGAACCCGGAAGACAGATGCCGGCGCCGGCCGGAGGACACCGCACGGCTCGAGGGACAAGGGAAGAAAATAATTTGGGATATTCCCGAGTGTAGCTCAGGGTATGGAAAAGTAACCCCGAGCTACACTCGGGAATACCGCCAAGGAGGTTAATAGGGAAGTGAGAATAAACATACACCGATCCGCTTGCTTCCCGATCGTCTCCCTGCAGTGAGCGGCGACTGTCAGTCACCTCTCGCCGCAGGGATCCTCCCCTCTCTGATCCTCCAGCGCTGACTGGAGGAACGAACTGGGGAGGGGTGGGCACAGCTGGCTCTGCCTCTAGATAGGCGGAGTCAGCTGTCACTCACGCAGCTGGGTGGATCTCTACAGTATTATCGGGATCTGTCCAGGCTGCGGCGCTCTCAGTATATAATGGGCAATAGCTCGCTATTTACGGAGCTATGGGTCACAGGAGGAGGTTAGTATGTGGCCCTAAAGAGAAATATGGGGATAAACACCTACCCCATAGTTGTCTTTTAAAGCTACTGAATGCATTTATAAGATTTAACTCCAGAGTTTAGTGTCACTGTAATCAAAGACCTATGAGCCTGTATTTGCTGTCTTTTGGGAACGCTTCCTGGCTTTCTGTGGCTTCAGCACTTTTACAATGATCAGAAAAGTCAACTTCAGGTCAGAAATGTGGGAGGTATTGAAGCAGGACGGTAGTAATGATGACTAGACATCTAGACATTTCATAAGGAACTGTGAGGGGAATTTATCAAAACTGGAGCAGGGAATTTATCAAAACTGGAGCAGACAAAAACTGGAGCAGATGTGCAACCAATCAGCTTCTCTTTTCAGTTTGTTCAGTTAAGATTTGAAAATGAGAGATAGAAGCTGATTGGCTGGCAGACACAGCTGCTCCAGATTTTGTCTGCTCCAATTTTGATAAATTCCCCATTGTATGTGTATCACTAATGACAGGTTTCCTAAAGGGCATCCAAAGAAAACACAAACCACACACATGAAATTCTTATGTTTACTGGTTTACCCTCCAAACGAGTTGTAATTCTGACAAAGCTGTCTTGTGATGTATGTGGCACACTGTATAGCAAGGGAGATAACACAGCTACCTGAAGTGTATGTCAAGGCAAAGATTGTTTGTTTTTGGATGGTGGGAAAGGATTAGAACTCTTGTTGGGTTTTTACTGCTTTCCAGAGCTCCGTTAGAGAGCTTCAGATCTACTTCCTGACAATGGTTTCAGCAGAGTGTAAGCAAGGTCAAATCTGTCACAGGGACACGGACAAAAATACAGATCTGACAGGGTTCTTACCTTCCCCTAATCCACTAAATATATTTTTATTCGCCTATGTGTTGCTGTTGGGGAGTTTTTCTCACTTCCTTTCTGGTAAAAAGTTATTAGCAGGATAGAGGTTAAAGGAGAATCTCTTGACCGGAAAAACTTTGTTGTGCAGTGTTATCAAAGAGGTTACATCCACGTGGCAATCGCTGAAAAAAGGTACATGTACCTTTTTTTGCAACAGGCGACACACTGTTTTTAAGCTGCGATCATCCGCGATCGCTTGGGCGGAATCGCAGCGGGAAAGTGCGATTTGCCTGGTGTGACTGGGGTGCCATTAGAAAAGAATGGCCCCACCAGCGCGATCAGCGGTGGTGTGCAATTCCGTGACCGCGCACTATCGTGCACGATTGCCGCACGGTCACGGATTGCCCAAATGTGAACCTGGCCTTAAGGTACAGTAGCAAATTTAGCACAATTTTCATTTCAGGTGTGCAAGCTGATAATCTACTGTTGGCCATACATTGCCGCAATTAATGATAGAACTAATTGAGCTTGTTTGATGAACAGAGACAGCAGTAGAAAGCCAATAGGGGTTATTGCCCTTGCCACCTCTATGTGAAAGGAAGACACCTTTTTATGGTTCAGCTTTGCCGTTTCCTGGATCTATTCCTGCTACTTAGATAGAGGGGATGATGCTGATTTTGTTTTTTTTGTCCTGTGTACTAGCTGTAGGTGTGGAAGTGACAGGGAAAGTTGCATTGCTGCCACCTACCTGGCTGTGCACTGTGGCAGATCTTTGGCAATTACAAAAATAACTTAGAAGGTCTAACAATATACACAGGTGGATATAAACTGTGCAATTACAGTACCCATTGGCCTTAAGTCCTGGAATGTTGGCTACACAGGCAAATTATACCTAATCTTTGCTTGCTTTAGCCATCTCACAAACTATATCCCATTGATGATAATGTAATCTCTGATGAGTGTGCTTTGCTGCATTTGTCTGTGATGAGCAGCAGTCCTCCATTTTCAGCCATGCTATTGTGCTGATCTTTGCCGTCCATTGTGGAACCATTTTAGAAGCATACCATTCCTGGCAAGCATCAAACAAGCTCAATTAGTTCTATCATTAATTGTGGCAATGTATGGCCAACAGTAGATTATCAGCTTGCACACCTGAACTGAAAATTGTGCTAAATTTGCTATTGTACCTTGAGGCCAGGTTCACACTTGGGCAATTCGTGAGCGCCTGGCAATCGTGCACGAAACTGCACGGTCCCGGAATTGCACACCACTGCTGATCGCGCTGGCGGTGCCATTCTTTTCTAATGGCACCTCAGTCACACCAGGCAAATCGAGATTTCCCTCAGCAATTACGCCATGCAATCGCGGAAGATCTCAGCTTAAAAACCGTGTGTCGCATGTTGCATAAATAAGGTACATGTACCTTTTTTTCAGCGATTGCCAGGTGGATGTAAACTTTTTGATAACGCTGCACAACAAAGTTTTTGCTTCTTGAACACTGTTTGGTGTTCCTTATAGCTTTTTGGCTGCTGATCACGAAAATCACATCCAAATTTCCCTATCGCATACCGTTTCATTGAAATCTTCAGTTTTGTCATGTTTTTTCTTATATTTGTGTCCAAAATGTTTTATTTCTGTAAGAGACCTATGAACAATGTATTGTGCAGTCTCGGCATGTCCAGGCATGAAATCAGGCCAGGTTGGAAGCTGTTCTGCGGAAGTATGCAGCCTGGGCAGGCCGCAACCAGCTTGACACTATCTCAGCAGGCTATACAGGTGGCTTGCATACACAGATGCTGCTCATTGGATTAATATAGACCTTATAGTGTGTACGTATTGTTTCAGAATATAACAATGCCTCAGTAGCACTGTAACAAGTAAGTTAGATGTTATAGACGTTTCAGAGGACGATTGGTGTCGGTCGATATGTCTCGTCATTGTCGTAACAGCCGCGATACGTTCTGCTATATTTGTGGCGAGTGTACACTTGTTCATCAGGGACGCTGAATGACTGCTCTTGTGAAGAAAGCATATCATCTGTACTTCGGCTGTAAAATTGGTGATCAAGACAAGGAATGGGCACCTCACATTTGTTGTGCGACATGTGCTGCCTGTCTGAGAACCTGGCTCAGAGGCACTCGAAAGACAATGCCGTTTGCTGTCCTAATGATATGGCGAGAACAGAAAAAATATGTGACGGACTGTTACTTCTGTTTGACTAATGTGTCTGGTTTCTCTGCCAAAAACAAGAAGTCAATTGAATACCCTAATCTGCCTTCAGCAATCAGACCCGTGCCACATTCTAAAACCACCAGAGGAATGGACCTTAGACGAACCAGATGAAGAAACTGCAATGCAGGGAACTGGCAGTGACATTGATCCGGATTTTGAACCGTGCTCAGGCGATCCACATCTCATAACACAGTCAGAATTAAACAATCTGGTCAGAGATTTGGTTCTGTCAAAAGCAAAAGCTGAATTGTTGGGTTAGAGACTGCAGGAATGGTGTTTGCTGTCACCAGGTACGAAAATTTCTGTTTTTCGAAGCCGCCAAGATGATATAACCAAATTATTTGCACAAGTTGACAGTCTCTGTTTCGGTGTTGGCATTGAAGGATTGTTCTCTGCTTTGGGTTGTGACCATGATCCGCAAGAGTGGTGTCTCTATTGATTTGTCAATGTTAAGCCTCACAGCGGTTCTGTTACACAATGGCAACGTTCACCCTTCAATACCTGTTGGCTATGCAGCACATATGGAAGAAACCTACTAGAACATGGAAATGTTGCTGAAGCACATCCAGTACAGCAAGTACAACTGGAATATCTGTGGAGATCTGAAAGGTTTCACCAGGACATTGCTACAATGGAAAAACAATATCAGGGCAACTGGAATCCGTCAATGCTTGCTGACTACTGTTGGACACTACGACGTGATGCACCGGACATTGAATACAAACAGAAATCAGGAGCAAAACACATTTAATTATGTTGAACTTAATAGGGTATTAGAAACATAAACACAATTAAATACGTTATTGCTGGTAAACGGTTAACTTTCTATTTCTCAGAGTTCCTACTTGATGCAGCAAAACCAAAACGATATTTGTGCATACCCACCAGGTACCTGTCACAATCGGCAAAAACTTTTCAGGAAGCAAAACTCTTCCCAAAAATTATTGTTCAGTGTCATCAATGGGGCCAAGTGGCAAACGCTGTGTGCAACCACACACAAACGCGTGGTCCCGGGAATGTGTGCACCTGGCCTGAACCAATCAGGTCTGATGGAGATGTGTGTAGACAGTAAAGAAAAGTTGCACATTTTAGAATGATTGGGGTAGGGAGTTCCCGAGGAAAAGAGAGGATTTGTAGAAGTCCCAGAGGTGAGCATTGAGAGGAGGTGATGAGGGTGCTAGAGAAGAGGAGGCCTTGAAAGAAGCGAAGGGGACAGATTTGTTTCTGGTTTGTGTAGCTCATGCATTATCCTTTCATTTTATTTTAAATCCAGCCTCAACCTGAGCCTCTCATTTGGTACAGGCATCTGTGCAAAGATATTTTTACAGGTTGTCACCTTTTGTTTGTTCACGGTGCTTTCTGAAGTTGGTCATAGATGTTATAAACAGTAATTGTTTAACATTTCTTTTACTGCGATATATATTGATCTGATGTTTTTAAAGTGCACATAAACCTTAACAATGAACTTCTATTTGCTTAATTTTGGTCTGTTAAGTATTCCATTGAAAGGGTTTTGTTATATCTGTTAAGTCAGAGACCTGTCAGAGTTTCAGAGCCTTCCTCTGCCCTGTGCTCACTTCTGTATCATCTCCCGGAGATTTATTAGCCTTCCCAGGTCTTATCTTGTGGTATTGAATGATTGGCCTTTTAAATTGTGGCCCATGGGAGAGTTGCATGGAGGGTGTTGTAGAGATAGCAAAGAGGGGGGAGACATTTGGTAAGGGATAACTGGGCAGGGTGTTTGGGTTGTCAACCGCCAGCATTATTTAGGGTTTGAGTGTATTTATGACAGATCATATTAAAAGATAACTAAAGCCAAACCTTCTTTTTTTTTTGTATTTTGTCCTCTTTTGTATCAAGGGAGTATATTTGCTAAATGCTGCAGCTGGGAAACATCCCAACAATATTGTCGGGATCCACCCTATTGCCTGATTGACAGCTGGTCCTGTCTCTCTGTTGTGCCTGCCCCCTCCCATATCTGTCCCCCCAATGAGCGCTGGGGGTATAGAGAGGGGGGGGGGGGGAATCCTTGTGGGGAGAGGTGACTGATAGGGAGGGACTATGAGCTGAGAGATGTAAGTATTGCAAAGAGTACATTTATCTCTCCCAATACTTCTCCTTCATTATACATTGTAACCACAATACTCTGGTAGATTTTCCTATGAACGTTCATATAAGAAATCTATGAACATGTGATAATGCCATCTTGACTTGTATGTATGTCATCTGAAATTTTGTTAGATTTTGGAAAGTAATGGGATTTCTCGAATGAAAACCACATTCGCTGTTAGAACTTCCTTTGTGAGAAAATTTTCCATCCTGCTCCCTTGAGTTACATTAGGGCATGCCAACTGTCAGGATTGCCAGTGTGCTTATTTCCGCTCACAACCAAACATTCAAGCCCTCAAATGGCTGTTCAGCTGTGCAGCAAAATGTCTACTGCAATCCACATAAAGACTAAGATGGCACCGCCCTTAGAATCTTGCAATGCCTCATGGGATTTGTAGTTCCACAACAGCTGAAGGGCCCAAGGGATAGGAGGGTGTAGTTCCCCTCTCAATAAACTGTGCAGATCTTTGCCCAAACTGTTTTGCTCAACTATGGTATTAATAATATGTGATTGTTCACCTGGCAATGCTGTCTGGCAGGGGTGCTTGGATTCAGTTTTGTTTTTGTAATTTCCCTTGAGTTCTAGAAGTAAAAGTTGAATCTAGAAATAAATAAAAAAGCCAGTGACCTTCGATCTATGACTGGCAGAGACAACAAAGCTGGACATTTGAGTTGTGGGTGACCTTGCTGGCACCACTCTGTTCAACAAATAATCATTTCTCAGTTGACTTTTGTTGAAGAAGCTGGGCCAATAATTGTAAGCCGAAAAAAGATGGCCGCCAATCGGCACCATTCACAGATTGGGTATTCTGACAGCTGTGGGCATTGTCTGTCAAAATACAATAGCCAGCAGATCTAATAGAAACAGCATAAAGAAGAAATCTTGGCATAGAAAATATTAACCCTTGCAGGATTAAGTGTCCTTGTTTTGGTCTAGCCTAAAATAAAGAAGATACACAAGATCTTCAGGCCCGCGTCACAGAACACTCACCTCTTTCTTTATCCGCTCCGGCTGTGGTATGTCCCTCAGCATCCTTAAGTCTCATACAAGTGAATGGACCTGGTATAGAAATAATTTAATCAGCATGACTTAGACTGCTGGAGCCCAGTGGAGAAAACATTGCTGGGGCCGAAAATTGGGATTTTATTTGCACCCCTAGGCCAAAAGGAGCACTTAACCCTTGCAATGTGAGGGTAGCCCTTCTCCATATGCCCGGAGTTGTTCTTTAATTGCAGCCCATTCTTACTCTTATCTCCGGAGCTGTATGGAAGCTGCTGCTGCTGACACAGACATGATGTTAATAAGCTGATAAGAAAGGCAGTTAGTAAGTTTTGTCTCTCAGGCTTGTGGACAGTGCAGTGCTGATGTCTTTTCATGGCTTCTATTCAATGGAAGGACGCTGACTTGTAGCTGACTTCCTGTGTGATGTCACTGTATGCAAATAATGGTGATCCTGCAATGCACACTGGGACTGTTTCTTAGAAGGTTTGTATATTAATATTACGTAAAAGGCGGATTACTTTAGAATAGGTGTCATCTGACACAGCTTGTCTGTACACAAAGCTGTGACTTGCATACCAGTATAGGCATTCTTATTACTATTTTAGAAGAGTTAGGTTAAACTCTATAAGTTAGGAGAGGTGTGCCCAGAGCACGGAGCGCAGTGTGTTCCATTCCAACTCATACTTACCTGGCAGGGGAGATACCATGATCATGAAGGTGGTTCTCCCAGGGCGAGGCTCATCCATTGCACTCCGGGTGTGCTGACCCTTGCGATTTCCCCAAATGTGGGAGACTCGACTGCATAATTTGTGGTAGTGGGGGACTGCGTTCGCGCTTTCCCCTGATCATTCCTGGTCAAAGGCAGTTTCAAGCAATGCTCTCTTTTTCATCATGAGGTCACCTCCTCTTTTCACATATCACCACCCGCAGCCTCCTCCTCTGCACATATCTGTGCCAGCACTATGCCGTTGCCTTCTACTTCTGTTTATTCTCATCACATGAACAGCAAGCATTCCTTGAGTTCGGCATCGTGCCATCCGTTAGACAGCTCTCACAGACCTACCGTCCTACTCCTGCCGGTCTCTCCGGATCATTCCTGACAATTCCCACTTTGGAATCCCCATTCCAAAGCAAGCGACTGCAGAAGGATTACTCTTGAGGGGGCAATAGCAAACGGGTAGATTTTCCAGTCAGTAGAGAGAAGAGTGTTGCCAGGTACGGCTGAAAACGGCCATCTATGCACTATGGCAGTGGATATCAGGGAGGAGAACGTTTGTGCCATGGATCGGGGGAACCTTTGACCAGTTGCAGAAAGGCTTTCATCACTTGTCTGGCTCATCCTGAAAGCTATGCTTTTAAAGGGGATGCCTAAAACCAAAATATCAATAGAAAACGACGCAGACCCTTTCTGCAGTATGTCCATGTTTCTCTGAGTTTTGTCTCTAAATATCCTCACTTCCTCTAGTCAGCTGACAACACCCTGCCTCTGCTACATTGAAAACCCGAATGTAGATGCATTTGTTTTAGTTGTCTGCCTTGAGTTCTTATTACAATGTATACAAGTGAAGCTAATTGATACTGACACAGGTGATGGCAACATCCTGACTCATCAGTAACACAGTTATGGACTGAGAACAAACAGAGTCGCAAAGAGTACAGTGTCGGTGGTGAACCCTTTCATATGCAAAGGAAGCTGCGCTGTTGCTGGATGCCTAAGTGACGTCCCTGTATGCAAATCTACGTGCTGCTGCAGTGTACACTGGAATTGTTTTATGCTCCTGTTTTGTGCATCTTACGGCATTTCAGGGGCTTCTTTTCTATTGGGGTGAGTTCGAACCCTTAACTGTTTGAAGAGAGTGGCATTGCTTGTGTTATGGCGCCGATGAAGGCTGGTTTATATCATAGGTCAGGAAAGCCCCCATGACTTGTCAGAGGTGTGCCCAGAGCATGGAACGCTGTGTGTTCCATTCCCACTCATACTTACCTGGCAGGGGAGATACCATGATCACGAAGGTGGTTCTCCCAGGGCGAGGCTCATCCATTGCACTCCGGGTGTGCTGACCCTTGCGATTTCCCCAAATGTGGGAGACTCGACTGCATAATTTGTGGTAGTGGGGGACTGCGTTCGCGCTTTCCCCTGATCATTCCTGGTCAAAGACAGATTCAAGCAAGGAGGTCTAATCCTCTGTTCACATATCACCAACACCAGCCTCCTCTACACACACATCTGTGCCAGCGTGCGCCACCGTTTCCACTTCCTGTTTTGATCTGTTTTCTACTTCTGTTTATTCTCAACACATGAATAGCTCTGGCTACACCACTCCGCACTGTGTCATCCTCAGACGGCCCGCAGACCTACCGTCCTACTCCTGCCGGTCTCTCCAGATCATTCCTGACCATGCCCCCTGTGGAATCCCCATTCCAAAGCAAGCAGCTGCAGGGGGCCGGTAGCAAAGGGGGTAGATTTTACAGCCAGTAGAGTGGAGAAGGTTGCCAGGTTCGCCCGAAAACAGCCATCTGGGCTCTATGGCAGGGCAAAATGGCTTTCATCACTTGTCTGGCTCATCTGAATGTTTTCCAAGAAACCCTGATAAGCTATGCTTTTAACCCTCTCCCTGCCCCCGACCTAAGGCTTATGGCAGAACACAGCTGGCCAGCTCAGTAAGCCTTATGTCGATGGCTTTTACTGTCCAGCTATGACTTCATAGTCGCTTTAGCGACCATAAACTTATACCAGAACGGTTCACCCAACTGCCCCCTGTAAAATAATAGCTGCCATCAGCGGCTGAAAAGCCACTGATTAGAGCTATTAACAAAAATTCCGGGTGGCCCAACCCCCCTGCCGGCACCACCGATGCGGGCCGCCGCAATCTGCAGCCGCTCTAGGCTAGGATTTATTTCTCCTATTTTTCCTATGAACAGGAAGTGCTGTACATCACTTCCTGTTCATTCATGAGTTTCTGAATGGGTAGTAGCACTCACTACAGAGGCTTCTGCCCATTCATAACTGGATGATAGTAAATGTTTTACTATCACCAGTTTGTGAATGAATGGGGAGCCTTTGTAGTGAGTTCTTTCCGTTCATTTAGAACAGAGGCTGCAGAAAACAAGACTGACGACTCTGTGTCCTCAATTTATTTTTGGAAAGGGAAATGTCAGGAATGTGATTAGACCCCTAATATTTCCCCGTAGCCCCCCTAACAGTAAAAAAAAACAAAACCTAACCCCCCCCCCCCACACACAGATAACATACACATGCACCATATTGTGGTCTACGCCATGCACATGCGGTGTGTTGTTAGTACGCATCGCAGATTTTTTTACTTTTTAAAATAAAATTAATTTAACTGTGTGGCAGCGCATGGCAAAGCGTTGTGATGCATTGCCGTGCGTTGTGAAACACTGTGTTTTGATTAAATGTACGCCTCCTATCTTTTTATCATAACACACATACCAACACAGTGCACAAATGCTTTTTAACATAAGTCGCTTATTTACAGTTTTGGGTTACTTAATTTTTTTGCTGTTTCGCAAAAAGGCGCAATTTAACATTTACAATACAGTTTTATCTTTTAGGTTTAGTCAGAAAAGTATTTTTATCGGTTTAATATTAATTTGATAACATTTGCGCAATTATCGCAGGACCTACAAAATTAGTAGCACCATCTTTTTTTTTTTCTACCGGGCCTGTGCTTTCAAAAAATATATGGTTTGGGGTTTTTTTTTTACAAACGCTAGCAAGGCAGCAGTAGAAAAAAAAAAGTGAATTATTGCAAAAATGGTGTGGCCAGCTGAGGTGTAAATCCTTTCGGAGGGCTTGGCAGTAAAGGGTTAAAGGGTATGTCGGGGGTGGAGAAGGCCTGGGGGAAAAGCCAAAAACCAAAAGGAAACCACAAAATCAACAGAAAACCATGCAGCCCCTCTCTGCAGTAAGTCCACGTTTCCCCAAGTGTTATCTCTAAATAGCTGCTGCCAGTGCAGAAATATAACCGCTGAACTGCCAGAAATCCAGACTTCCTCCTGACTTCCTGTAGTCAGCTGACAACACCCTGCCACTGCTACATTGAAAACCCGAATGTAGATGCATTTGTTTTAGTTGTCTGCCTTGAGTTCTTATTACAATGTATACAAGTGAAGCTAATTGATACTGACACAGGTGATGGCAACATCCTGACTCATCAGTAACACAGTTATGGAGTGAGAACAAACAGACTCGCAAAGAGTGCAGTGTCGGTGGTGAACCCTTTCATATGCAAAGGAAGCTGCGCTGTTGCTGGATGCCTAAGTGACGTCCCTGTATGCAAATCTACGTGCTGCTGCAGTGTTCACTGGGATTGTTTTATTCTCCTGTTTTGTGCATCTTACGGCATTTCAGGGGCTTCTTTTCTATTGGGGTGGGTCCGAACCCTTAACTGTTTGCAGAGAGTAGCATTGCTTGTGTTATGGCGCCGATGAAGGCTGGTTTATATCATAGGTCAGGAAAGCCCCCATGACTTGTCAGAGGTGTGCCCAGAGCACGGAATGCTGTGTGTTCCATTCCAACTCATACTTACCTGGCAGGGGAGATACCATGATCATGAAGGTGGTTCACCCAGGGCGAGGCTCATCCATTGCACTCCGGGTGTGCTGACCCTTGCGATTTCCCCAAATGTGGGAGACTCGACTGCATAATTTGTGGTAGTGGGGGACTGCGTTCGCGCTTTCCCCTGATCATTCCTGGTCAAAGACAGATTCAAGCAATGCATTCTATCCTATCAGGAGGACTCTTCCACTGTTCACAAATAACCACCAGTAGCCTCCCTCTCTGCACACATATCTGCTCCAGCGTGCTCTACCTTCTACTTCTGTTAATTCTCAACACATGAACAGCGTTCCCCGAGTACAGGTGTCCGCTGCTGGCTACACCACTTCGTGTCATCGTCAGACGGCCCCTAGAGCTTCCGTCCTACTCCTGCCGGTCTCTCCAGATCATTCCTGACCATGCCCCTTTGGAATCCCCATTCCATGGCAAGCGACCGCAGAGGGATTACTCTTCAGGGGGCAATGGCAAAACAGGTAGATTTTCCAGTCAGTAGAGAGTGTTGCCAGGTTCAGCCAAAAACAGCCATCTGGGCAACAAGTCAGGGAGGAGAAGGTTTGTGCCATGGATCGGGGCAATCTTTGACCAATTGCACAAAGGCTTTCATCACTTGTCTTGCTCATCCTGAAAGTTTTGCAAGGGACGCTGATAAGCTATTCTTTTAAAGGCTACGTCTTGGCCGGGGTAGGGGGGGAGGAGTGGTAAAAAGACAAAATGAAACAAAAAATAAACAGAAAATTGTGTAGCTCATCTCCGCAGTATATCCAGGTTTCCCCAAGTTTTCTCTCTAAACACCTGCTGCCAGTGCAGAACAATAGCCGCTGATCTGCCAGAAATCCAGCGGGCTCCTGACTTTCTAGTAACATAATATGCAATGTTAAATAAAGACCAATATCCATCCAGTTCAATGTGTATGTGTGTGTCTGTGTGCATTTCTATTGGGGTGGGTCCGAACCCTTAACTGTTTGCAGAGAGTAGCATTGCTTGTGTTATGGCGCCGATGAAGGCTGGTTTATATCATAGGTCAGGAAAGCCCCCATGACTTGTCAGAGGTGTGCCCAGAGCACGGAATGCTGTGTGTTCCATTCCAACTCATACTTACCTGGCAGGGGAGATACCATGATCATGAAGGTGGTTCACCCAGGGCGAGGCTCATCCATTGCACTCCGGGTGTGCTGACCCTTGCGATTTCCC
The DNA here is from genome assembly GCF_000935625.1 of Nanorana parkeri. Lineage (NCBI taxonomy): Eukaryota > Metazoa > Chordata > Amphibia > Anura > Dicroglossidae > Nanorana > Nanorana parkeri. The sequence goes on along the minus strand of NW_017306859.1, from coordinate 81,765 downwards.
CAAATGTGGGAGACTCGACTGCATAATTTGTGGTAGTGGGGGACTGCGTTCGCGCTTTCCCCTGATCATTCCTGGTCAAAGACAGATTCAAGCAATGCATTCTATCCTATCAGGAGGACTCTTCCACTGTTCACAAATAACCACCAGTAGCCTCCCTCTCTGCACACATATCTGCTCCAGCGTGCTCTACCTTCTACTTCTGTTAATTCTCAACACATGAACAGCGTTCCCCGAGTACAGGTGTCCGCTGCTGGCTACACCACTTCGTGTCATCGTCAGACGGCCCCTAGAGCTTCCGTCCTACTCCTGCCGGTCTCTCCAGATCATTCCTGACCATGCCCCTTTGGAATCCCCATTCCATGGCAAGCGACCGCAGAGGGATTACTCTTCAGGGGGCAATGGCAAAACAGGTAGATTTTCCAGTCAGTAGAGAGTGTTGCCAGGTTCAGCCAAAAACAGCCATCTGGGCAACAAGTCAGGGAGGAGAAGGTTTGTGCCATGGATCGGGGCAATCTTTGACCAATTGCACAAAGGCTTTCATCACTTGTCTTGCTCATCCTGAAAGTTTTGCAAGGGACGCTGATAAGCTATTCTTTTAAAGGCTACGTCTTGGCCGGGGTAGGGGGGGAGGAGTGGTAAAAAGACAAAATGAAACAAAAAATAAACAGAAAATTGTGTAGCTCATCTCCGCAGTATATCCAGGTTTCCCCAAGTTTTCTCTCTAAACACCTGCTGCCAGTGCAGAACAATAGCCGCTGATCTGCCAGAAATCCAGCGGGCTCCTGACTTTCTAGTAACATAATATGCAATGTTAAATAAAGACCAATATCCATCCAGTTCAATGTGTATGTGTGTGTCTGTGTGCATTTATCTGGCTCTTCCCATATCCCTGTAGATTCTGTGAATGAAGAAACTCGTCCAGAAGTTTCTTGAATTTATCAATGTTATCAGCAGATACCAGCGCCTGTGGTCGGGAATTCTAAACTTTCACTCCCCTCACAGTGAAATGCCCCTTGCGAATTCTAAGATTAAACCCCCTCTCTTCTAACCTCTTCTTGTTTCCCTGGGTTCTCAGTACAATTTTGGGATTGAACAGTTTGTTCCTAATATTGTGGTCCCCATTGATGATTTGAAGACTGCAATAAGGTCCCCTCGTATTCGCCTCTTTTTTGTAAGATTAATAAGTTAAGATTTTGAATGCGACTTTTTTTTTTTTTTTTTTTAATGATCAATTCTGTTTTTAAATATAAAGATTTTGCAACCGTAAAAACAAACATACAAAGAGCATAAAAAAAGGGGCATATAAAAAACAACGTTGTATAAGACATCATAACAAAAGATGTCGCAAGGTACATCAATATGAATACTCAAAACACATTACGGCCAATAATGTGAAATAACATACTGAAAACTAGGGATGCACCGATATTAGTATCGATATCGGTGCCGATACCGAGTATTTGGGCGAGTACTCGTGCTCAGATGCCTAGCCCGATACTTCCTGTATCAGGAAGCCGGGCAGCGCATCATTACACGCTGCCCGGTTTCCTGATTGGCCGGGAAGCGGCTCCATGCTCTCTCGTCTCTTGTGATGAGAGAGCATGGATCCGACTTCCCGGCCAATCAAAAAGCCGGGCAGCGTGTAATGACGCGCTGCCCGGCTTCCTGATTGGCCAGCTTCCCGACCAATCAGGAAGCCGGGTGCTGTGTAATGACGCAGCGCCCAGCATTCAGATTGACTGGGATGCCGGCTTTATGCTCCCTCGTCATTATATGACGAGGGAACATGGAGCCGGCCTCCCGGCCAATCAGAAAGCAGAGCGCCGCGTCATTACACGGCGCCCGGCTTCCATGATTGGCCAGCAAGCCGGCTCTGGCTGGGTACCAGAGAATGGCCGCCCCTGGCTGGAGAGGCCCCGGTGGTGACAGACTGGACATGCTAGGTGAGAGGGGACAGAGATCCGCAGCATACAAACCAAAGGGCCGAGCACTACAGAGACATGCTGGATCATATGATTATTATTATGGGGATTCGTATGGGACGGCTTTCTTGTTAATCGGGAAGCCGGGTGGTGAGTTGTTACATGCTGCCCGGCTTCCCGGCTAATCAGGAAGCCAGGTGGTGAGTCAGTACACGCTACCTGGATTCCTGAATGGGGCTTCCGGTACTCGGTATTGGCAAGTACCGAAAAAAATTATCGATACGCGTACTCGGTATCAAAATACCAGTATCGTGGCATCCCTACTGAAAACCTAGCAATGCAAGACACCACAAAAAAAGGAGAAGAGGAGGGGAGGGGAAGGAAGGAAGAAAAAGAAAGAGTACACAGAAATACATACATGTGTTCCATGTGTTCAATATCGTTAACTCGCTGGAGCCATTGTTCGAATGGTGGGAGGCGAGGACTATTTCCACAAAAAGTGGACACAGGCCCTCGCCGCATTCACTGATTGAATAAGAATAGATTGTTTAACTCTTCAGGGGGCGGTGACTATGGTGAAGCAGGAAAAAGGCAGGGTCTAACGGTATCGGACTGTCTGTAAACTTCTGCATTATGTCTCTAACCTGGTTCCAGAAATGCGAGAGCGCGGGCATGACCAAAACACATGATACATATCAGCCGGAGAGGAGCCACAATGCCAGCAGGCATCCAGCCCCTCTCTGCAGTACATCCACGTTTACCCAAGTGTTATCTCTAAATAGCTTTTGGTTTTTTTAAGCCCGTGTAACGTGCATTTAAACAAACTTCCCTCTGTGAAGAAAAAAAGTGAACCGTGAAATCACAGCACACAAAAACGTGCACAAGGGTGCAAGGTCCTTCAAAGAAGGGACCCATATTCCCGACCCCCCGGGGCCCAAGGCTCCTGACAGGGGTTGAGACTGTTGGTCCACCAACCCAAAGGCCGGTGGACCCCAATCCTTTGGGGACCTGCCGAAACAGGTCCCTCACAGTACTAGGCAGGGGGGATCTCCCGAAGAGAGACCCCCCTTTTGGGTTGGAGGAGACAGAGAACCCTATATAAGGGCACTGAATCTCCTACCAGCATCAGCAATAGGCCCCGAAGAAACCTGCACCATCAGCATCTGTGGGTCAATGCCAAAAAAAGGCCAATCGTGCATAGGGTGCTATAAATAATAATTGCCAGTGCACCACGCTGACAGGCCCTAGGGGCCGTAGTGCAAAAATATTGCCCCGGACTAGCCATAAGGCCTGTCCAAGAGGCGTTGTGCAGAAAAATGCAAGGTGGTGTGTGACCAAGTGATCAGTGAGTCAATGTGGGGTCCCACACCCAAGTGACTTCCTGAGCACCCCTGGGACGCCACCCCCAGGGGGCACAACACCACCGGCTTCTGCCGCCTCCAACCCTCCAGCCTCGACCAAGCTTCGCACCCATTCTCTCAGGAGGCATTAGCACCTTCAGAGCCTCCAGCCTACAACTGGGGACAAGCCCAGCATAACCGGACCAGAATCAACCCAGGAGGAAAGGAGGCCCCTCCAGCACCAACCAATCACATCAGGGAATACTGAGCATCTCTCCGTGCCGGTGGATCGATGCCTTTCTTCCCTGAAAACTAATAAGAACAGATACACTTGATCTTAGCCAAAAGGTCGAGAAGCGATCCCCTCTCTTTTTTTTTTTTTTTAAATCCAAGTTTATTCATCAAAGATGCAAACTGATACAAATATCGCATGTATAGGCCTGCGCGCAGGCAGCCGACTGTAATACATTAAGAGTAAAGTATACTTATCATCACAAGTAACAAAACCTCAAACGAGACAATGGTGTGCAAGTCACAGTGGCACCGTGAGTCTATGCAAGTCTAGCTACGAAATTATAATCTTGCCACTGGTCAGGTGGCGTAATTCAGCCGCCTATGTGAGTGTTCCAGTTTCAATCCCGCTCAAGATGGCGACCGAGCGGGGGGAACCAGTCCCAGCCATCAGTGTGGGCAGCCCATATACAAGAGGAAAATCATGACTTCTTGCTAGAGCGGAGCCCCACGCTCGGAAGCCATATTCCCTGAGCGACCATCAATAATGCAATAGGGTGGCTGTATGATAGTCTACTTATGAGGTAGAAAAGGAGAACAGTTGAAAAAGGTGAAAACAGGTGTGGAAAAAGAGAAGGGGAAAAGAAAGCAGATGGAGGGGTCTCCTATCTTCCCCCGTTACCCCCCAGTGGAACAATGCAACGAGCCGGCATGCTTCACACAGGATGCAAAAGCTACACATGTACTAGGGGTAAGTGCGTTCCAAGGAGGGAATAGTACTCATGTGCCCCCCACAGGGGTCACAATTCAGAGATAAGCATCAGTAGCAGTGTAGTGAGACCACGCTCTCCATGTGTTGCGGAATTTCTCTTCAGTGTTGTGAACAGTAGCCGTTAGATCTTCCATCTGGTGAATCTCATTGACCTTTGACAGCCAAAGGCGCAGAGATGGAGCCTTGGTCGATCTCCAGAGGGCCGGGATACACGCTTTGGCAGCGTTTAGCAAGTCTATTGATAGCGACACCTTGTAATTGCGCCTTGATAAACTGGTCATGTGCAGGAGGAACAACTCCGGTGTCAGAACCAATTCTGGTGTCACCAGTTGGTTGATAATATCTCTCACCTCAGCCCAAAACCTGCTCAAGGAGGGGCAACTCCAAAAAATGTGCAACATCGTGCCCACTGCAGAGCCGCACCTCTAGCACACCGCTGGAATGTTGGGGTTCATTTTGTTCAGGACTTCTGGAACCCTGTACCACCGGGACAAGACTTTGTATCCCTGTTCTTGAAATCTGTTGGCTATCAAGCATTTAAGAGAGAAATATATCATCTTGTCTCTTTGCTGAGGGGTAAAGGCAGTATTCAAGTCGGCTTCCCACCTCTGCAGAAATTGCGGGGCAAAATCTGGTGGTGGGGCAACTAACTAACAATTTGTAAGTCTGGGACAGTGCATGTCTGACCGGCTCTCCCATCCCACACATGTCCTCAAAGTGAGTCAGCGACCTATCTATCTGTAGCGAGGCAGGGACTGCCAGCAAAAAGTGTCGGAGTTGGTAGGTAGTCCAAACATCCAGGGGTGTCTCCAGCAAAGATCTCAGTGCCGGCATCCCCAACCAGCTTCCTCCAGCCCTAAAGTCCCGTATCCGAAATTTGTTGAGACCTATAAGAGTGCGTAGGCGTCGGTTTGCATACCCACTGGGAAGTCTGGATCTCCTATCACTGGGGTGAGCGGGGAAGGGAATGGGGAGATGGAAGAAGAGCGAAACAAGGCCCTCGCAATCCCCTCTCTTGACCATCAAGAGGTCTTATCCAATGTGAATGTGCGTGCCTGCACTCCACTGTTGCCTTCTACTTCTGGTTATTCTCAACACTTGAACAGCATTCCTCGAGTACAGGTGCCTGCTGTTGGCTGCACTGTTCCGCTCTGCTCCATGCCATCCTCAGACGGCCCCCAGAGCTACCGTCCTACTCCTGCCCGCCTCTCCAGATCATTCCTGACCATGCTCCCTGTGGAATCCCCATTCCAAAGCAAGCAAGCGCGGAAGGATTACTCTTCAGGGGGCGGTAGCAAAGCGGTTAAATTTTACAGCCGGTAGCGAGGAGAGGGTTGCCAGATCTGGCCCAAAAACATCCATCTAGGCACCATGGCAGTGCAAGTCAGGGAGGAGAAGGTTTGTGCCATGGATCAGGAAGTCTTTGACCAGTTGGAGAAAGGCTTTAGTCACTTGTCTGGCTCATGTGAACGTTTTGCAAGGGATGCTGATGAGCTATGCTTTTAAAGGTTACGTTGGGGGTGTGAGTGTGAGAAAATGGCTAAAAAAACTAAATGAAACAACAAATTCAACAGAAAACCATGCAGTCCCTTTCTGCTGTACGTCCACATTTCCCCGAGTTTTGTTCATAAATAGTTGCTTTTTTTTCCCCGAAGCCCGTGGACGTGCATCAAAACAAACTTCCCCCTGTGAACAGAAAAAGTGCAACCGTGAAATCACAGCACACAAAAACGTGCACAAGGGTGCAAGGTCCTTCCGGAGAAGGGACCTACTTCCCGACCCCCCGGGGCGCAAGGCTCCTGACAGGGGTTGAGACTGTTGGCCCACCAACCCGAAGGCCGGTGGACCATTTCCTTCGGGGACCTGCCGGAACAGGTTCCTCACAGTACTTGGCAGGGGGGATCTCCCGAAGAGAAACCCCCCTCCTGGGTGGGAGGAGACAGAGAACCCTGTTCGAGGCACAGAATCTCCTCCCAGCATCAGGAATAGGCCCCGAAGAAACCTGCACCTTCAGCATCTGTGGGTCAAAAAGCTTTAAAAAAAAGCCAATCGTGCATAGAGTGCATAAATAATACTAAAGTGCCAGTGCACCACGCTGACAGGCCTTAGGGGCCGAGTGCAAAAAAATTGCCCCGTACTAGCCATAAGGCCTGTCCAAGAGGCGTTGTGCAGAAATTGCAAGGTGGTGTGTGACCAAGTGCACAGTGAGTCAAAGCGCACTACACTTGATACTAGATACTACACTTGATCTTAGCCAAAAGGTCTGCCAGTGCAGAAATATAACAGCTGATCTGCCAGAAATCCAGACTTCCTCCTGGCTTCCTGTAGTCAGCTGACAACACCCTGCCACTGCTACATTGAAAACCCGAATGTAGTAGACATGTGCGATTCGTTTCGTTACGATTGTAGCTGCATTTGTTTTAGTTGTCTGCCTTGAGTTCTTGTAACAATGTATACAAGTGAAGATAATTGATACTGACACAGGTAATGGCAACATCCTGACTCATCAGTAACTCAATTATGGAGTGAGAACAGACAGACTCGCAGAGTGCAGTGCCGGTGGTGATCCCTTTCATATGCAAAGGAAGCTGCGCTTTTGCTGGATGCCTAAGTGACGTCCCTGTATGCAAATCTAAGTGCTGCTGCAGTGTTCACTGGGATTGTTTTATGCTCCTGTTTTGTGCACCTTACGAGATTTCAGGGGCTTCTTTTCTATTGGGGCTGGGTCCGAACCCTTAACTGTTTGCAGAGAGTGGCATTGCTTGTGTTATGGCGCCGATGAAGGCTGGTTTGTATCGTAGGTTAGGAAAGCCCCCATGACTTGTCAGAGGTGTGCCCAGAGCACGGAACGCTGTGTGTTCCATTCCAACTCATACTTACCTGGCAGGGGAGACACCATGATCATGAAGGTGGTTCACCCAGGGCAAGGCTCATCCATTGCACTCCGGGTGTGCTGACCCTTGCGATTTCCCCAAATGTGGGAGACTCGACTGCATAATTTGTGGTAGTGGGGGACTGCGTTCGCGCTTTCCCCTGATCATTCCTGGTCAAAGACAGATTCAAGCAATGCATTCTATCCTATCAGGAGGACTCTTCCACTGTTCACAAATAACCACCAGTAGTCTCCCTCTCTGCACACATATCTGCTCCAGCGTGATCGCTTCTCGGCCTTTTGGCTAAGATCAAGTGTAGTATCTGTTCTTATCAGTTTTCGGTGGGGAAAAGAACCGTCCTTGCGGGGGATGGTTACTTAGTACTCGCTGGAGTGAAAGAGCGTGTGGGGCGGCTTCCTGTGAGAGGGGAACCGCTCAGTACATGGCTTTCTGACTGAACAGATGCGAAGCTTGGTCTGGCTCGAGGGTTCGGGGGCGGCAGAAGCCCGTGGTGTTGTGCCCCCTGGGGGTGGCGTCCCAGGGGTGCGCATGGAGTCACTTGGGTGTGGGACCCCACATTGACTCACTGTGCACTTGGTCACACACCACCTTGCTTTTTCTGCACATCGCCTCTTGGACAGGCCTTATGGCTAGTCCGGGGCAATATTTTTGCACTCCGGCCCCTAAGGCCTGTCAGCGTGGTGCACTGGCACTTTAGTATTATTTATTGCACTCTATGCACGATGCACGATTGACTTTTTGATTGAAATTTTACCCACAGATTGCTGAAGGTGCAGGTTCCTTCGGGGCCTATTCCTGACGCTGGGAGGAGATTCTGTGCCCTCTACCGGGTTCTCTGTCTCCTCCCACCCAGGAGGTGGGTCTCTCTTCGGGAGAGCCCACTTGCCAAGTACTATGGGGGACCTGTTTCGGCAGGTCCCCAAAGGAAATGGTCCATCGGCCTTCGGGTTGGTGGACCAAAGTATCTCAACCCCTGTCAGGAGCCTTGCGCCCCGGGGGGTCGGGAAATGGGTCCCTTCTTTATTGAAGGACCTTGCACCCTTGTGCACGTTTTTGTGTGCTGTGATTTCACGGTTCACTTTTTTTGTTCACAGGGGGAAGTTTGTTTAGACGCACGTCCACGGGCTTCAAAAAAAAAAAAAGGTGGTTCACCCAGGGCGAGGCTCATCCATTGCACTCCGGGTGTGCTGACCCTTGCGATTTCCCCAAATGTGGGAGACTCGACTGCATAATTTGTGGTAGTGGGAGACTGCGTTCGCGCTTTCCCCTGATCATTCCTGGTTAAAGACAGTTTCCAGTAATGCACTTTTTCCCATCAGGAGGACTCATCCTCTTTTCACATATTACCACCTTCAGACTCCTCCTCTGCACACATATCTGCGCCAGCGTTCTCCACCGTTGCCTTCTACTTATGTTAATTCTCAACACATGAACAGGTGTCCGCTGCTGGCTACACCACTCCGTGTCATCGTCAGACAGCTCCTGACGGTCTCTCCAAATACATACATTTTCTCACTCACAGCTAGTAAGATCTTCCATGTGTTCAATATCGTTAACTCACTGGAGCCATTGTTCGAATGGTGGGAGGCGAGGGCATTTCCACAAAAAGGGGACACAGGCCCTCGCTGCGTTCACTGATTGAATAAGAATAGATTGTTTAACTCTTCAGGGGGCGGTGACTATGGTGAAGCAGGAAAAAGGCAGGGTCTAACGGTATCGGACTGTCTGTAAACTTCTGCATTATGTCTCTAACCTGGTTCCAGAAATGCGAGAGCGCGGGCATGACCAAAACACATGATACATATCAGCCGGAGAGGAGCCACAACGCCAGCAGGCATCCAGAACCTCAGGGAAGATCCCATGGAGCTTATGCGGGGTTCTGTACCATCTGGTCAATATTTTATAGCCAGCCTCCTTGTATCAATTGCAGATTGACCACCCCAGGTACAGTTGTAAGATCCTAGATATCTTGGCGGAAGTGAACTGAACCCCCAGGTCCCTTTCCCACCCCTCAAGGAAGGGTAGAGATTGGTCAAGGTCCGGGAGAAGTAATAATTTGTAGCTGAGGGAGAGTTTTTTAGGCAGGGGACTAGTCCAGAGCAGTCTTGCTCAAAAAAAGATAACATTCTAGAAAATAAGTTTGGAGAGGGCAGTGAGGATAGGTAGTGTGTCAAATGACGTAGTCTCCAAAAGCCCAACTCAGTCAAGGAAGGGTCAGAGACAAGTTCGGAAAAGGTAGGCCAAGCAGATCTGCGATTAAAGTGGAAAGCCCTGAACTTATCTTGCCGCCCCAAACGGAGAAACAATGCATCATGTAGACCGGGAGAGAAGTCCGTTGTCCAAATGATCAGGTGTAAAGGGGAAGGAGAAAAAGACGCCCCCCTAGATTCAAAGGCCACTTTAGCTACTCTAAGAGTAGGGCCAATAGTCGGGTGTACCTGGAGTCTCGGAAACGGAACATAGGCACCAAGGAAGGGTACGTAGAGGGATAGAGAAAAAGGACTGTTCCAGAGAAACCCAGGCCTTGAACTCTCCATGTCTACACCAGCCTATAACTCTAGAAAGATGTACTTCCAAGTTCTAGAAATAGACGTCTGGAAGAGCCAAAGAGCCAATCCTCCATGGGTTTTGGGCCGGTGTAAGATGGAATGTTTGATCCTTACTGACTCCTGCGCTCAGACAAATTTCTTGACGACCGATTGAACGGAGGCTAAGAACGCTCTGGAAATAAAAATGGGGGCGGGTCTGCATGGGGTACAGAAGTCGAGGTAGAACATTCTGCTTAACGACATTGCACCACCCGGTCCACGAGAATTGGGAATATCCCTGGAGGTCTGATTTAATTATCGACAGTGGGGCGGGGAAATTAAGTGTGAATACTTCATTCAGAGTGCGTGGCAATCGAATTCCTAGATATTTAATTGAACTGGAATGTGGTCTTCATAACTCAGGCCTTCAATACCCTTGATTAATTTTGTAGCCCTTCTGTGAACTCTCTCCAGTTCCAGGATATCCCTCCTGAGAGCCTGCGACCTGAACTGTACCGCATACTCAAGATGGGGCCGAACCCTCTCCGTGCGTCATACTATCTACGGACGCCAGAAGGCCTTCGATAGAGTGGACTGGGACTTTCTATCATCTACTCTGCGGGCGGTGGGACTGGGACCGCATATGCGGACCTGGATCCGTTCTCTATATTCTTGCCCAACCACCAGAGTCCACGTTAATGGGGTGTTGTCCCTTCCCTTTCCCATTACTAACGGAACGCGGCAGGGTTGCCCACTCTCACCCCTTCTATTTGTCCTCTCACTAGAACCTTTCCTCCGCAATGTACGAGCCAGCTGGAGCATATGGGGAGTGCAGATTGGTCCAGTCCAGCATAAGGTGGCAGCTTTCGCAGACGATCTTTTGTTTTTCCTCACCTCCCACGACGTTTCCCTCCCGGTACTACTGGCAGAGATAGAGCGTTACGGCAGACTTTGGAACTTTCTAATCAACTCGCATAAATCTATGGCCATGCACCTCTCTCTCACGGGCCCCCGCCTGCGGAGAGTACTAACTAATTTCCCATTTAAGTGGTCCCCCACTTCCCTGAAGTACCTGGGCATCCAACTTCCTAAAAACCCAACCCTTACCTTCTCCCTTAACTTTCCTCCCTTATTGGCTGCCATCGGCGTGGACCTTAAGCAGTGGACCTCTGGTACTTTCTCATGGATGGGCAGGTGTAATATCTTAAAGCAAACCATTCTCCCTCGGCTCTTATATCCTCTCCAGGCTCTCCCGATAAAGATACCACCTTCGTTCTTCCGAACGATCAGATCTCTCTTCACCAAATTTGTTTGGGCGGGTAAGCATCCCCGACTCAAATACAACATACTTTGATTACCCAAACACTCCGGAGGGATGGGTCTTCCGGACATACATCTTTATTACATCGCCTCCCACTTGACCCGGGTGCTGGATTGGTGTCGCCATCCCACCTCGAAGCTCTGGACTGGTCTGGAACAGTCGTTGTCAGGACTGGCGTGGTGCTCCTCTCCCATTCCTCCAGCTATCCGCTCTCACTCCACTGTAATGCCTACATTGGCAGTAGCTCGCTCTGCCTTCGCACAATACTCAATCTCACCCCCTTCCTCCCCGATGATCCCAGTCCTGGGAAACCCAGCCTTTCCTCCAGGCATGGACGACCATGGGTTCCGTTGACTGAGCGCCCATGGGAAATCGAGAGCGCTCCATTTCTTGAGTGGAGCCTCTAGGCCTACTGCGTTCGCCCCTCCGACCAGTATGGACGACCCACCTCTGGACCCCTGGCGTACGATGCAACTGCTCCACTTCTTGAGATCTCTCCCCTCCCCGACTCAACTTTCCAGATCCTTAACGCCCTTTGAAACCGAATGCACTCGGGAAGGCCCGGCTCGCCACGTCTTATCTTTCTGCTATAAGCTACTGCTCACTGCCTGCACATCGGAGGAACAGTGGTTCCTTACGAAGTGGGAGGAGGACCTTGGAGTTAGGTTTACCCCAGAGGAACGCACAAAATTGCTCTCCTTATCTTACAAATCCTCGATCAGCAACAAATACCAGGAGTCTGGATACAAACTGGTTACCAGATGGTACAGGACACCACAAACTCTACATTCCATGTATCCCCAGAATCCTGACCTATGCTGGCGCTGTGGCGCCACAGCAGCCTATATCCTACACATTTTCTGGTCATGCCCTACGCTCAGTACATTCTGGGACCAGGTCCACGCTACCACCCAAAAGTTTACTGACCACTCAGTCCCTCGAGACCGGGCCTTCTTCCTACTGCACCACAATGACTACTCGACCAAAACCTACAAAAACTCTATAGTCCGACACCTGGTAAACGCAGCCCGAGCGTGTATCCCAGCAAGGTGGAAAAACCCTGAACCCCCCACTGTGTCCCAATGGCTTGACAGGATCCACGACATTTACCTAATGGAAGACCTTACCAGTTCCCTCCGCAATACCCCAGACAAATTCAGGAAGACATGGTTTTATTGGATTGAGTTTTTACTCACCCCGGAATATGAGGCTTTGCGTCAGGGTCCCGTACGGTGACCCTCCAAACAGACATCACGTTTTTTGAGGAACTGTATGTGTTCAAGAAAATTGTGAAAAATCCTTGTTAAATAAAGAATTTATTAAAAAAAAGATGGGGCCGAACCAATGATTTTTAAAGCGGAAGTATTACTCTTTGATCCCTTGCTACTGTTCCTCTTTTAATACATGGCAGTATCTTGTTAGCATTGCTGGCTGCTGCTTGGCATCGCTTACTATTGCCAATCTGTGGTCTATGAGGACCCCCAGGTCTCTTTCTATGTCTGACTTTACTGGAGTCGCACCCCCCAAGTAGTAGTTTACGCATATGTTCTTTACTCCCATGTGCAAAACCGTACATTTTTCAACATTAAATCGCATTTGCCATCGTGTAGCCCATGCCTGGATTTTGCTTGGGTCCTGTTGTAGTGCGAGTATCTCCTGTTCGGAATTTAGTGCTCTGCAGAGTTTAGTATCATCAGCAAAAAACGAAATTGAGCTATTTACATACTGTAGTTACATATTTGAGGTTGAATAAAGACATAAGTCCATCAAGTTCAACCTATTGCGTGTATCTATATGGTTCTGCTGGTGTGTGCGTGTGTATGAATCCATGTGTGATCTTGTATTTGAGAGTACCTGTATCCCTGTATGTTAAGGTCTCTAAGGAAATCGTCCAAAACCTTTTTGAATAATTCCACATTCTTGACCGAAATAATTGCATGTGGCAGCGAGTTCCAGAGCCTAACCGCTCTAACTGAAAAGAACCCCCTTCGACCCTTGTGCTGAAATTTTTTCTCCACCAATTTTAGATGGTGGCCTCTAGTCTTTGTTATGGAGTTAATCGTAAAGAGTTTGTTGCTAATGTTGCTATCACCATTGAACATTTTGTATATGAAAATCATATCCCCCCTTAATATCCTTACTTCCAACGTGAACATATTTAGATTTAGTAGCCTTGTCTCATAGCTCTGGTCCTCCATTCCCTTAATGAGTTTGGTTGCCCTGTGCTAAATTCTTCCTGCTCAAGGACATCCTTTCCGCGGACTGGTGACCAAAACTGGACCGCATACTCCAGATGAGGCCGAACCAGTGATATGTAAAGTGACACAATTATAGACTTGTCTCTGCAATACATCCCCTTCTTAATACAGGACAAAACTCTGCTTGCTTTGTTTACAGCAGCCTGGCACTGCAAGCTATTAATCTGTGGTCTACAATGACTCCCAAATCTTTTTCCATTTCTGACTTCCCTACTGGCATAACCATAATGGTATAGCCCATTTGCCTATTTTTAACCCCAAAGTGCATTACTTTGCATTTATCGACATTAAACCTCATCTGCCATATAGTTGCCCACTCCACTATTTTATCCAGGTCCTCCTGTAATGTTATAATGTGTAAGTCCGTTTCTATTACCCTCCCGATTTTGGTATCATAAGCAAACACTGAAACATGGCTATTCACACCCTCCCCGATATCGTAAATAAACAGGTTGAATAGCATGGGGCCCTGCACAGAACCCTGAGGCACACCGCTCATGACCCTAGACCAGTCTGAAAAGGTGCCATTTATCGATTCTCTCTTACACGTTTCTGTAGCCAGTTTTCTATCCATGGACACACAATTTCATCTACGCTCATGGATTTCAGCTTGTGTAGCAAGCATTTATGTGGTACCGTGTCAAAAGCTTTTGAAAAATCCATCCATAATCTCTATGTTATGGATGAATAAGATTAATAGGATCGGTCCCAGGACTGAACCCTGGGGCACCCCACTCCCAACCCTTGCCCAACTACTGAATGACCCATTTATCACTACCCTCTGGATCCATTCTTGCAGCCAATTTTTACACTGTGTGCACAATTATTAGGCGAATTGTGTTTTTCAGGATTAATTTCATTATTGAACAACTACAGTGCTCTCGGTCAATCCAAAATGTTAATAAACCTCAAACCTGAATATTTAAGAAAGTAAAAGTGAGGCTTTGGCTTTCTTAGGAGAACATCTATGTATACACAATTATTGGGCAACTATTAGTGTACAGAGTTATTATGCAACTTAATGGAAAATGAACATTTTCCCATCTCACTTGTTTATTTTCATCTGCTAAAGTGAGAATAATAAACAATTTAAAATTTACAAATAAACATTTCTGAAATTTTTCTAAAACAAAATCGGTGACCAATATAGCCCCCTTTCTTTTCAATAACAGTCATAATCCCTTCCATCCATGTAGTCTGTCAGTTTCTTGATCTGTTGATGATCAATTTTTTGTGTCGCAGCAACCACTGCCTCCCATACACTGTTCAGAGAGGTGTAGTGTTTTTCCTTTACCGTAATTCTCGCCTTTAAGAAGGGCCCACAAGTTCTTCATATGGTTTAGGTCAGGTGAGGAAGGGGGCAATGTCATTATTCTTTCATCTTTAAGGCCTTTACTGGCTAGCCACGCAATGGACTCCTGCAGAAATATCATGGTCCTCTTGAAAGATGCAGACTTTTTCCTGTACCACTTGCCTAAGAAGTGTGTTCTAAAAACTGGCAGTAGGTTTGAGAGTTGATTTTGAGTCCATCTTCAACCCGAAAAGGTCCTACTAGCTCATCTTCAATAATACCAGCCCACCAGTATCCCACCTCCACCTATCCACTGTGCTTCATTAAGTCCAGGATCAATGCAGCCGTCTACCAGGAGATTTCTGCTTACCAGTGTAAGCAGAGATATGGATGAGGGAAGCCGGTAGATGTGGTATACCTGGATTTCTCAAAGGCATTTGATACGGTACCAAACAAGTGCTTACTTCACAAGCTGAGGGCTATGGGCATAGATGAGGTGGTGTGTACCTGGATAGAGAACTGGCTATGGGAACGTGTCCAGAGGGTATCTGTAAATGGCACCTTTTCAGACTGGGCTAGTGTAATGAGCGGTGTGCCTCAAGGATCTGTGCTGGGTCCGATACTGTTCAACCTATTCATTAATGACATCGGGGAGGGAATAAATAGCCATGTTTCCGTGTTTGCAGACGATACAAAAATAGGGAGGGTACTAGAAACGGATCGTGACAATATAACATTGCAGGAGGACCTGGATAAAATAGGGGAGTGGGCAATACTATGGCAGATGAGGTTTAATGTCGATAAATGCAAAGTAATGCACTTTGGAAATAAAAATAAACAAATGGGCTATACAATCATGGGTATGCCGCTAGGGAAGTCTCTTGTCCATGTCTCTGAGCACTGAACATCTTGTACTTCTGTGCACTTCAGGTAGGTTGTAGTTCTGGAATATGACAACACTGGAGGATAATGGGTTCCTGGGAGCTTCACGTTTGTTTATTCTCAAATCTTTGGCAGTTAATTTGTGTCTTTCTTTCCCAACACGTTCCTTGCGACCCTGTTGACTATTTGCAACAAAACGTTTGATGGTTCTTTGATCACGCTCAATATCTTAGCAATTTCAAGAGTGCTGCATCCCTCTGAAATACTTTTTACAATTTCTGACTTTTCAGAGTCAGTTAAATCTTTTTTTTTTGGCCCATTTTGCCTGAGGAAAAGAAGCTTCCTTATTATTATGCACACCTTGATGTAGGGTGTTGATCTCCTAAGGCTACACCCTCTCTCATTACACAAATGCACATCACCTGATATGCTTAAATCCAATAAGCCTTCAAGCTTGTACAGCTTGGAGTTGGATGATATGCAGAAAAATGGTGATTTGGTCAAAATACTCAATTGCCTAATAATGTGCACACAGTGTATATATTTAATTAATTCCTTGGTGTTCTTTTTGCTTACTAATGATATGTGCTCTTCATATTCTACTTTTGCTGCCCTGATTGCCTTTTTACATTTTTTGTTGCATTCCTTGTATTTTTTTTCTTTTCCATTCAATAAATCTTTATTGGATTTTAACAGTGAGTAAGTACAATATACATGTAATAACAAGGTACAGGACCCCATCGTCAAAAGTCAGCTGGTTTGACACTGCACTACAAAACAGGGAACACAAAAACCAACCAATCAGTCACAGGGTGTAATATGGCTTCTGAAGCCATTGAGACTATTGTTTATAAAATAGCACATATGTATGATTCATACCTTCATAAGAACATTGTAGGTTTGTCAATTGAATAACTTCAGAGAGGTTAGGAGCTGGTGAGAGACATTTTTGGGCTATTAATATTTTGGCCACATATAGTATGTGTATAATAATAGTTCTAGAAGAGGGAGGGAATACATTCAGGCCTATGTGGAGAAGCGCTAAGGGGGTGGATGGGGTTGTGTTACCTAGTTTAAATTGGGATATGAGTTGGAAAACCTGATTCCAAAAAGATTGCAGCAATTTACATTGCCAGAAAATATGCACCAGAGACCCTACCTCACCACACATTCACCTGCTATGAGGGGAATTTCTGCTGCAGAATTTCGCTAGTTTATAGAGGGTACGGTACCACCGGTAGATCAGTTTGTAGAAGGATTCCAAGTGTGAGGAGCAATACGTGGCTTTCTAGGACATCCAGATAGCTTGTTCCCATTGAGAATCAGAAAAGGTGGTTCCCAATTCGTTAATTCCTTGTAGTTTTTAAATGCCGATGCTGACCCCTCTGATTTATAATTTTGGAAGGCCTTAGCCTACTCTCATGTGTTGTTTTACCTTGTTTTTTAACCACCCTGGTTTAATGTTTGCTTTTCTGAATTTAGTTGTAAATGGAATGCACTGGCCAACTTTGTTCAAAATTTCCTTGAAACCTCTCCATTTCTCCTCTGTGTTCCTTTTTAGGAAGATTTCATCCCAATTTATGTTGCATAGTAGGCCTCTTAGTTTATTAAAGTTAGCTTTTGTAAAATTGAGTCTTCTTGTATTACCTACATGCCTGTGTTTCCCTGAGTGTACCTTAATTATTATCATTATCTGTGTTGTTTGTAATAAAGAAATCTAACAACGCATTTTCCCTCGTCAGCGTTTCCACCAATTGTCCCATTAAATTTTCCCGGAGAGTGTTCAAGAAATGATGGGCTCTTCTAGAGTTTGCCGTTTAATTTGTCCAATCTATATCAGGATAATTAAAGTCCCCCATTATGATGATATTGCCTTTTTTACCACTATTTCTATCTGTGACAATATATGTTTCATCCTCCTCCTCCATGTTTTGTGGCTGTAGCATATCCCTGCTAGTAGTTTTCCTTTATTATCCTTCATTTCCATTTCTATTTATAGTAACTCAGCATTATCCCCGTTTTCCTGTGCTATTTCATTTCTTACATTCACTGTCAGGTTATTCTTGACATACCTGCATATTCCTCCCCCTCTTCTTCCTTCCCTATCCCTTCTAAATAGAGAATATCCTTTATATTTGCTGCCTAGTCATGTGATCCAGCCATCCATCCAGGTTTCTGTTATTCCCGCTCGATCATATTCCTCTCTGAGTAGTTTGAGTTTCAGCTCCCCCAATATGTTCCCCAGGCTTCTACCATTGGTGAACATTGGTGAAGTAGAGCCTGTAGCCGACCGAGAAGTCAGCCCAGTTCTCCAAAAACCCAGACTCCTCCTTTTTACACCAGCTTCGCAGCCACTTGTTCAGCTCTCTAGGTTCTCACTGCTGCTCTGGTGTGGCTTGTTGTACAGGAAGTATTTCTGAAAATACCACCTTGGAGGTCCGTTTCTTAAGTGTCTCACCTAAGTCCTACAAATCCTTCTTTAGGACACTCCATCTATCCCCTGACTTTGTCATTGGCACCAATATGTACCATGACAGCGGGGTCTTCCCCAGCCCCACTCAATAATCTGTTCATCCAATCCGATATTCACCTGACAGCACGCTGCTTGCATTGAAAACTCGAATGGTAGCTGCATTTTGTCTTTAGTTGTCTTCCTTCAGTTCTTGTTACAATCTATACAAGTTAAGCTAATTGATACTGACACAGGTGATGGCAACATCCTGACTCATGAGTAAAGGTGCCCATACACTGCACGATTCTCGTACGAGAATCGCGGGAAATCCCGCGATCGTACGAGAATCGTGCAGTGTGAATGAAGACGTGCGACCGTTTCTACTGTACGGTCGCACGTCTTTTGTCTAAGGAGCACGCTAGAAAACCAGCAGAAAATCTTATGATTTTCGGCTGATTTGAACATACTTGGGAGACAAATGCCAAATGGGCATTGCGGTCATCGGAAGCCCACCCCTCAGGGGGGCCGACTTGCTATGATCGCAAGTACGATCTGCCTGTCCAAGATGGGCAGATCGTACGTTTTTTTAATTACTTTACAACCATCGCAAGACTAAGGTCTTACGATGGTTGTAAAGTGTATGGCCACCTTAAGGCAGTTAGAGAGTGAGAACAGACAGGCTTGCATAGAGTGCAGTGTCTGTGGTGGTCCCTTTCATATGCAACGGGCTTTGTCTAGTGGAAGGAAGCTGTGCTGTTGCTGGATGCCTAAGTGACATCCCTGTATGCAAATCTATGTTCTGCTGCAGTGTATTCTGGGATTGTTTTATGCCCCTGTTTTGTGCAACTTACGGCATTTCAGGGTCTTCTTTTCTATTGGGGCGAGTCTGAACCCTTAACTCTTTACAGAGTGTAGCATTGCTTGTGTTATGGCGCCAATGAAGGCTGGTTTGTATCATAGGTCAGCAAAGCCCCCATGACTTCTCAGAGGTATGCCCAGTCCGTGGAGCGCTGTGTGGTCGATTCCAACTCATACTTACCTGGCAGGGGAGATACCATGATCATGAAGGTGGTTCTCCCAGGGTGAGGCTCATCCATTGCACCACGGGTGTGCTGACCCCTGCGATTTCCCCAAATGCGGGAAACTCGACTGCATAATTTGTGGTAGTGGGGGACTGCGTTCGCGCTTTCCCCTGATCATTCCTGGTCAAAGACAGTTTCCAGTAATGTACTTTTTTCCATACTGCCACCCGCAGCCTCCTCCTCTACACGTATCTGTGCCAAAACTATGCCGTTCTACTTCTGTTTATTCTCATCACATGAACAGCATTCCCCGAGTACAGGTGTCCACTGCTAATTACACCGTTCTCTATCGCGCCATCCTTAGACAGCCCCCAGAGCTACCGTCCTACTCCTGCCGGTCTCTCTGGATCATTCCTGACAATTCATTCCTGACAATTCCCCAGAAGGATTACTCTTTAGGGGGCAATAGCAAACGGGTAGATTTTTCAGTCAGTGGAGTGGAGAGGGTTGCCAGGTACAACTGAAAACGGCCATCTAGGCACTATGTAAGTGCAAGTCAGGGAGGAGAACGTTTGTGCCATGGATCAGGGCAGTCTTTAACCAGTTGCAGGAAGGCATCTTCCTGAAAGCTATGCTAAAGGGTATGCTTGGGGGGGGGGAATGACAAAAAACAAAATGAAACAGAAAATCAATAGAAAATGATGCAGCCCGTGTCTGCATTACATCCCGGTTTCCCTGAGTTTTGTCTCTAAATACCTGCTGGCATTGCAGAAAAATAACCGCTGATGTGCCAGAAATTCACCAGGCTCTTGACTTCCTGTAGACAGCTGACAACACCCTGCCTCTGCTGCATTGAAAACCCAAATGTAGCTGTTAAAGGAGTGTCGCAAAAAGAAAAAAAACTGAATGAAACAAAAGAATCAACATAAAACCGCACAGACCCTCTCTGCAGTACTTCCATGTTTCCCTGAGTTATGTCTCTAAATATCCTCACTTCCTGTAGTCAGTTGTAGAGCTGCAGCTAACGATTATTTTCAAAATCGATTAGTTAGCCGATTATTAAGTTCGATTAATCGGTTAATCGGATAAAAAATAAAAAAATAAAATACATTTTAAAAAATGGCTCCAGTGATGGGACTACTAGTTTGTATAGAGATTGTAGTCCATCATGACAACATTCTGCCTCTGGTGCATTGGAAACCTGAATGTAGCTGCATTTTTTTTTAGTTGTCTGCTTTCAGTTCTTGTTACAATGTATACAAGTTAAGCTAATTGATAACTGACACAGGTGATGGCAACATCCTGACTCATGAGTAAGGCAGTTTGGGAGTGAGAACAGACAGGCTTGCATAGAGTGCAGTGTCGGTGTTGGTCCCTTTCATTTGCAACAGGCAACGGGCTTTGTCTAGTGGAAGGAAGCTGCGTTGTGGTTGGATGTCTAAGTGACGTCCCTGTATGCAAATCTACGTGCTGCTGCAGTGTACACTGGGATTGTTTTATACTCCTGTTTTGTGGATCTTCCGGCTTTTCAGGGGCTTATTTTCTATTGGAGTGGGTTAGATCCCTTAACTCTTTACAGACTGTAGCATTGCTTGTGTTATGGCGCCGATGAAGGCTGGTTTGTATCATAGGTCAGGAAAGCCCCCATTAATTATCAGAGGTGTGCCCAGAGCACGGAGCGCTGTGTAGTTGATACCAACTCATACTTACCTGGCAGGGGAGATACCATGATCATGAAGGTGGTTCTCTCAGGGCGAGGCTCATCCATTGCGATTTCCCCAAATGTGGGAGACTCGACTGCATAATTTGTGTTAGTGGGGGACTGCGTTTGCGCTTTCCCCTGATCATTCCTGGTCAAAGACAGTTTCATGCAATGCACTCTTTAAAATCAGGAGGACTCAAGTACTTTTAGCAAATCACCACCTGCAGCCTCCTTCTCTACACATATCTGCAGCAGCACTATTCTGTGAATTCATAATGCATTGACCGTGTTCCCCGAGTACAGTTGTCCACTGCTGGCTACACTGTTCTGCTCCGTGTCATCGTTAGAGGGCTCCCAGAGCTACCGTCCTATTGCTGCCGGCCTCTCCAGATCATTCCAGACCATGCTCCCTGTGGAATCCCCAAGCGACTGCAGAAGGATTACTGTTCAGTTGGCAGTAGCAAAGCGGGTAGATTTTAAAGCCGGTAGACAGGAGAGGGTTGCCAGGTCTGGCCTAAAGTGGCCATCTTAGCACCATGGCAGTGCAAGTCAGGGAAGAGAAGGTTTGTGCCATGGATCGGTCTTTGACCAGTTGCAGAAATACTTTCATCTCTTGTCTGGCCCATGATAAAGTTTTGCAAGGGACGCTGATATGCTATGCTTTTAAAAGGTATGTCTGGGTGGTGGGGGCGGGGAAGGTGTGGGGGAAAAAAATAAACGTAAAACCGCGCAGTACGTCCATGTTTCCCCGAGTTTTGCCCTAAATATCTGCTGCCATTTTATATCATCGTAGATGGCTAGGAGGGCTTGGAGTTCCCCATTTATAGAAGTATTATGTGGCTGCCCCAAATAGCGCAGATGGCCTTGCTTTACTCTACTGTTGATCTACTCCTATGGGGCCTGATGGATGTTGTTGAGTGCTCCCTGGTTCCTATTTTTAACTTGATTTGGATCCCTCCTTCCCATCGTCCTCTTTTATGCGATCATGTTCTTTGCCACGCTTTAAAATCCTGCGTTTCGGTTAAATATGCTGGTGTCCTTATGTCGCCACATCTTCCCCTCTCGGGTATCTTCGGTAATCTCTCATTCCTCCCTGCCTTTGAAAACCCTCTGGTTTTTGGTTAATGGGTCCGGAAGGGTGTCCCCTACAGCCCAAATCTGCTTTCCCTAGATGGGATTAGGTTTTTTCATTATCTGCAATCAGATTGGCGGATCCCCATTTCAGAAAACGTTTGATACCTCCAGATACAGAAATGTCTTTGCTCACTTTTCAAACATTACGGGGGGCTGCCCTCGCACCATTACCCAATTTGAATCCCGCTTTAGATCAAACCCTCATTCTGCTGTGCTCATATCTATGCTTTATACTGCCCTGGCACCTTTGGTGGGGGGCTTCTAAGTTTCCATACATGTTAGCTTGGGAGAGGAATCTGGGTGAGTTCTTGGAGTTGCCAGTTTGGGGTGATATTTGGCTTTCTGCACTGACATGTTCTTGCAATTTCCTGGCCCAAGAGAACGCTCACAAATGCTATTCCGTTGGTATATAACTCCTAACAGGATCTCCCAGATTTTCTTCCGTGGATGCCCTTCTCGGGCCACACTCCTGCACATTTGGTGGCAATGTCCAAAGGTGCAATGGCTTTGGATACGGGTGTATAACTTACTGACAACGGTTTTCCATTGCTTTTTTGTGTGGAACCCCTGAGAGGCTTTACTGGGTAGGACTGTCGCAGAGCTTTCAAAGAGTAGAAAATTGGCCTCTTTTAAAGGAGAACTATGAGGTGAGTGATTTTCACTCAACCTCATAGTTCGAGCCGAAGTGTGACAATGGAACTCTCACGCGTCGGCTCAATAGATCGGGAAGTGAGCAAACACATACCGTCGCTCGCCCACTTTTCGATCATGTCCCTGCACTCTCGGATCCCTGTAGGGATTCCCCTCTCCGATCCTCCAGCGCTAACTGGTGGAACAGACAGTGGAGGTCGGGTACATCTGGCTCTGCACTCACGGCTCCCTGCAGGGATTCCCCTCTCCCCTCTCCGATCCTCCAGCGCTGACTGGTGGAATGGACAGGGGAGGGGCAGGTACAACTGGCTCTCCCTCTAGATAGGCAGAGCCATCTGTCACTCACACAGCTGGGTGGATCTCGACAGTAATGTTAGGATCCGTCCCGGCTGCGATGATCTTAGTATACCTGAGCTGTAGCTCGTGATATACTGAGTTTTGGGTCACGGGAGGATGCTAGTGTATGTCCTCCCGTGACCCTGAGGAGGACTATGGGGAAAAACACTTACCCCATAGTTCTCCTTTAACCTTTTGGTTGCCGTCAGCCAAAGAGCGTGGAAACAACTGACCTTGAGCTTTTTGGAGATCAAACAGAGAATTATGGGTATCATGGTGCACAAGACTCTAATGGCTTTCTTGAATGATACTTATTCCTCTTATTTGAATCTTTGGTCTCCTTGGCTGGACTTTGTTCGCCCACTTGAATTAGACCGTTCCCTATTCTCTCTTTGACGATATGTTCCTTAATGGATGACTTTCTGAGGCTCCCACGCAGTCCTTTCCTTTTGTCCTCTCCCTCTCTTCCTTCTTTTTCCTTTATTTTTTCTGCATTTAGTTGTCTTTTTCACATCGCCCGCACCAGTGGCTATTCACATTACCTATTGTGGCAGCTGATGGTCACTATGCTTCCCCGGGTTTAGTAGCTTTTGCGAAGCTCTGGCAACGGGGTTGATGATTATTTTTTTTTTCTTCCTGTGTGTTTATCCTTTTATTATTGTTCCATATGCCCTGCTGGTTACCCTACAACTCATCTTATTCTGGTTGTATTGAGTTTTTCTCATTGCTTTTTGTCTTGTTCTTGCTGTTGCGACATATGTTGTAATGTATATTGTTACTTTTGAAATGAAAAAAACATTTTCTACCTAATATCTGCTGCCAGTGCAGAAAAAAAGACGCTGATCTGCCAGAATTCCAGACCTCCTCCTCGACTTCCTGTAGTCAGCTGACAACACCCTGCCTCTGCTGCATTGAAAACCCGAATGTAGCTGCATTTTTTTTTTTTAGTATGCCTTGAGTTCTTGTCAAATTGTATACAATTTAAGCTAATTGATACTGGCACAGGAGATGGCAACATCCTGACTCCTAAGTAAAGCAGTTAGGGATTGAGAGCAGACAGGCTTGCATAGAGTGCAGTGTCGGTGGTGGTCCCTTTCATATGCAATGGGCAACAGGCTTTGTCTAGTGGAAGGAAGCTGCGCTGTGGCTGGATGTCTAAGTGACGTCCCTGTATGCAAATCTACGTGCTGCTGCTGTGTACACTGGGATTGTTTTATGCTCCCTTTTTTGTGCACATTACGGCATTTCAGGGTCTTCTTTTCTATCGGGGGTGAGTCCGAACCCTTAACTGTTTGCAGAGAGTGTCATTGTTTGTGTTATGGTGCCGATGAAGGATGGGTTATATCATAGGTCATGAAGGCCCCCATGACTTGTCAGAAGTGTGCCCAGACTACGGAGTGCTGTGTGTTCCATTCCAACTCATACTTACCTGGCAGGGGAGATACCATGATCACGAAGGTGGTTCACCCAGGGCGAGGCTCATCCATTGCACTCCGGGTGTGCTGACCCTTGCGATTTCCCCAAATGCGGGAAACTCGACTGCATAATTTGTGGTAGTGGGGGACTGCGTTCGCGCTTTCCCCTGATCCTAGCTGGTGAAAGATAGTACTAAGCTTTCCGCCTGGGGCGCAGCCTCGATTCCCGCTCTGCGCCCTCCCCTCGGGCTTGCCCCTTCATTGGACTGCGTTCGCGCTTTAACCTGATCATTCCTGGTTAAAGACAGTTTTATGCAATGCTCTCTTTCCCCTCAGGAGGGCTCATGTTCTTTTAGCATATCACCACCAGCAGTTTCCTTCTCTACACATATCTGCAGCTGCACTATGCCGTTGCCTTCTACTTGTTTTGTTCTCGACACATAAACAGCATTCCCCCGAGTACACAGGTGTTTGCTGCTGGCTACCCCCTTCTGCACCATGCCATCGTCAGACAACCCCCAGACCTACCGTCCTACTCCTGCCGGTCTCTCCAGATCATTCCTCACAATTCCCCCTTTGGAATCCCAATTCCAAAGCAAGCACTGAAGTATTACTCTTCAGGGGGCGGTAGCAATGCGGGTAGATTTTACAGCCGGTACAGAGGAGAGGGTTGCCAGGTCCACCCAAAAACAGCCATCTAGGCATTATGGCAGTGCAAGACAGGGAAGTCTCTGACCAGTTGCAGAAAGGCTTTCTTCACTTTTCTGCCTCATGCACTTGTGGGGAGAGGGGAGAAATGGCAAAACACAAAAGGAAGCAAAAAATTCAACAGAACAAGTGCAGTCCCTCTCTGCAGTATATCCAGGTTTCCCTGAGTTTTGTCTCTGAATACCTGCTGCTAGTGCAGAAAAATAGCCGCTGATCTGCCAGAAATCCAGACTTCCTGTAGTCAGTTGACAACACCCTGCCTCTGCTGCATTGAAAATCTGAATGTGGCTCCATTTGTTTTTTAGCTGTCTGCCTTGAGTTCTTGTTAAAGGAGAACTATGAGGTGAGTGCTTTTCACCCACCTCATAGTTCTAGCCGACCTGTGACAGTCTCATTGTCACAGGTCGGCTAGAACTATGAGGGGAGTGCTTTTCACTCCCCTCATAGTTCTAGCCGACCTGTGACAGTCTCATTGTCACAGGTCGGCTAGAACTATGAGGGGAGTGCTTTTCACTCCCCTCATAGTTCTAGCCGACCTGTGACAGTCTCATTGTCACAGGTCGGCTAGAACTATGAGGGGAGTGCTTTTCACTCCCCTCATAGTTCTCCTTTAAGTTGAATAAATGTTAAGCTAATTGATACTGACTGATAGTGCGGGAAAATGACAAAATAAATGACAACCAGCATGGGTTTAGGAAGGACCGTTCCTGTCAGACTAACCTACTGACTTTTTACGAGGGGGTAAGTAGAGATCTGGATGGAGGGAGGTCTGTGGATGTGGTATATCTGGATTTCGCTAAGGCTTTTGATACGGTACCTCATAAACGCTTACTATACAAGCTGAGAGCTATGGGCATAGATGAAAGGGTGTGTACATGGATAGAGAACGGGTAAAGAGAGTATCAATAAATGGCGCCCTTTTAGACTGGGCTAGTGTCATTAGCGGTGTGCCTCAGGGTTCTGTGCTGGGACCCATGCTTTTCAACCTGTTTATTAACGACATCGGGGGTGGAGTACACAGCGATATCTCAGTGTTTGCTGACGATACCAAAATTGGGAGGGTAATAGAAACAGACCAAGATAGTGTAACATTGCAGGAGGACCTGGATAAAATAGGGGAGTGGGCAACTATGTGGCAGATGAGGTTTAATGTCGATGAATGCAAAGTTATGCACATTGGGAGGAATAATAGGAAAATGAGTTATACAATTATGGGTATGCCGCTAGGGAAGTTGGAAATGGAGAAAGATTTGGGGGTCATTGTAGACCACAAACTGAATAATAAATTACAGTGCCTTCTAGTAGAATCTTGTCCTGCATCAAGAAGGGAATATTTTGCAGGGATAGGTCTATAATTATGCCACTTTACACATCAATGGTTCGGCCCCACCTGGATTGTAACTATGACTCATGAGTAAGGCAGTTACATAGTATTTTAGGTTGAAAAAAAGATACAGGTTCATCAAGTTCAACCTATGTGTGTGTGTTGTGTTTGCATATGTATACGAGTCCCTGTGTGGTCTTGGTTTATAAGAGTACCTGTACCCCTGTATGTTACGGTCTCTTAGGAAGGTATCTAGTTGATTTTTGAATGATTCAATATTCCACTGCTTGTGGCAGAGAGTTCCAAAATGTAACCACTCTGACTGAAAAGAAGCCCCTATGCCCTGTGTGGATAAATCTTTTTCTCCACCAATTTTAGATGGTGGTGTGACGGACCGCCAGAAATCAGCTTCCTCTCCGCTGGAACCCGAATCCCAGTGTCATCAGCCCAAACCTGCCTAATTATTGGACAGAACCAATATATTAGGACAGATCGCTAAACCACTCAATCATTAGACAACACCAATGTTGAGGTGGAAACCAAGATCTGCTTTATTGAAGGAAGCACACAGAGTTTATACCTGACAGGATCAGATTAGAGTGCAGTGTGTTCCCTCCCCCAGACAGCTAGGTGCCGCATTAGAAGTCTTTTAAGCACAGACACTCTTTGGGATGAATGTCCTTAATTAGAGAGGAGCTTAATCCCATCATTGCAAACAATGGTCACTCCAGACAGCCTGCTGCCTTTAGAAGAATGGTTCCCATCAAGTCACATAGTGACAAGTTCTCTCTCTCTAGATAAAATATTAAACTGGGAACACACACAGCACACAAAGTTCTCCGGGGTAATAAATCTCTAGCCCTCAGGCTCCTCCAACAGCCCTGGTGACGGTTCAGTCCGTCACAGGTGGCCTCTAGTCTTTGTTAGGGAGTTTACAGTAAAACGTTTATTGCTGATGTTGCCATCATCACCAAACTGTTTGTACATCAAAATCATGTTCCCTCTTAATCTTCTCACTTCCAGCGTCAACACATTTAAATTTAGTAACATTGTCTCATAGTTTTGGCCCCTCAGCCCCTTAATCAGTTGTGATGCCCTTCTCTGGACTCTCTCTAGCTCAAAGACATCCTTTCTGTGGATTGGTGACCAAAACTGAACCGCATACTCAAGATGAGGCCGGACCAGCGATCTATAAAGTGGCAACATTTTTGCTTTGTCTCTACGGAACATTCCCTTTTTAATGCATGACAGTACTCTGCTCGCTTTGTTTGCCGCAGCCTGGCTTTGCGTGCTCTTATTCAATCTGTGGTCTACTGTGACCCCCAAATCTTTTTCCATTTCTGGTTTCCTTAGTTGAGTACCTGTTGATGTGTTTTCTGCTTGCCTGTTTTTAACCCCAAAATGCATTACTTTACATTTTTCAATATTAAACCTTGTCTGCCATATAGTTGCCCACTCCCCTATTTTATTCAGGTCCTCCTGTAATGTTATAATGTCTAAGTCCGTGTTTATTACCCTCCCAATTCTAGTATCATCTGCAAACACAGAAACATGGCAATTCACGCCCTCCCCGATATCATTAATCAGGGCAGCCTTCAGAGATTTCGGGGCCCCTTACACGGCTTTAGGCCGCCTCCCTCCCCCTGGCACTGCCCGGTTCCCCCCCGCACCGCCGCCACGCTGAGCTAGTCACACTGTTATTATTATACATATATATAGCTCTAACATATACCGCAATGCTGTACAGAGAACACTGAGCCAGTCACATCAGTCTATGTACAGAGGAGCTTACACTCTAATAGCGCGGCCCCCCCCCCGCCCCACT
>NW_017306859.1:51308-52485 GCF_000935625.1 Nanorana parkeri | reverse complement strand
CCACTCACATCAGTCTCTGTACAGAGGCGCTTACACTCTAATGCCCCCCCCACAGTCACATTACCCGCTGGACGCAGGGCTTCGTGACCCGCTGGACGAAGGGCAAAGTGACATCAAAATTATTATTTTTTTAATTGTCACTTTGCTGCAATGAAAATTCGTCCACAAACGAAAAGGCGTACAGACTACCGCATTCGTTTTACCGTACAAAATTTCCAAAACGAATGCGGTAGTCTGTACGCATTTTCGTTTGTGGACGAATTTTCATTGCATTCGTTTTGAACGCAGGGCTTAGGGTACGTTCAAACCATAAGCAGTGCATTCCGGTCCGATTCTGGCCAGAGCGCACTGCCCGCATTGCGGCCGGCTCACTTTTTTGCCGGGCTGGAGGGGGCTGGGCGGGCCATCCCAGCTTCCCTTGCTCACAGTTTCACTCCGATCCCTGTTGCCTCACGTGGTGACTCTCGTAGTCGGCGCTGGGCAGGATCGCTGCATTGTGTCTCGGTGCTCAGTTTGTGGGAGGCGCTCACAATTCTGCCCTGCTAACATGAATAGGTTAAATCATGATCCATAGTACATATACAGCACACACGTCCAGTACACTGCTGTAATAGAGTTACAATTATCCCCTGCTATCATGAATAGGTTAAATGATCCATAGTACATAATAGTACATAACATGTAGTTGTACTATGGATCATTTAACCCATTCAGATTAGCAGTGCAGAATTTTAAATCTATTTCTGCAGTGCATACTATATGTACTGTATATGTGCTACATATAGTATGCACTGCGGCAGTAGATTTACAATTCTGACCTGCGAACATGAATTGGTTAAATGATCCATAGTACAACTATATGTTATGTACTATGGATCATTTAACCCCTTCAAATTAGCAGTGCAGAATTGTAAATCTACTGCTGCAGTGCATTCTATATGTAGCACATATACAGTACACATAGAATGCACTGCAGCAGTAGATAGTTTTTTGTGTGAAGAAGAACAAAACCTAGGGCCCTTCTTACTCACTGTTGCCTCGATCGCGGTGCCTCGCGATTTTCCTCACGTGAGGACGTCGTCGGCGCTGAGCTGGAGAGGAGCGTCGCGTCACTGCTGCTCCGGCGGGCGGCGCTCCAGGTGGGGTCCTAATTTAAGTGGCCGGCGACTGCCTGGAG
>NW_017306859.1:49443-50336 GCF_000935625.1 Nanorana parkeri | reverse complement strand
AGAGGAGCGTCGCGTCACTGCTGCTCCGGCGGGCGGCGCTCCAGGTGGGGTCCTAATTTAAGTGGCCGGCGACTGCCTGGAGCGCCGCCCACCGGAGCTGCAGTGACGCGCCGCTTGGCGCGGTAAGTAAAAAAAAACATAGCGCAAGCTTCGCCACTTTGTATCGGGGCATTTTGGCAAGTACTTGTCAAAATGCCCTGTATTGGTCCCGATACCGATGCCAGTACCGGTATTGGGACATCCCTAATTATCACTTATTATACCTTTTGTCACAAACAATATCCACTAAATAGTCCTTTATCATTCCCTCAAACTGTTTGCATACTATGGATGTAACCCGTTTTGAATATTGGTACTACCGTAGCTTTCCGCCAGCTTGGTACCCTTCCAGTCAGTATGGAGTCCTTAAAAATGAGAAATAACGGTCTTGCTATAACATGGCTGAGCTCTTTAAGTACCTTAGGGTGCAGGTTATCTGGTTTTAACGATGTATTTGCATTGTTTTTCAAATCTTGGTTGAACCCCCGGTTACCGTCAACCACTGCGGTATCTTACACAAGCTACTCACATTATTTTCTCCATTCAACCGGTCTTTTTCTTAAATGTATACTGAGGAGAAAATTGAATTTAACCACCTCCCGTTCGTGGCCCTTCCTGAACGGCCGGACGGGAGCCTTATAGGAGCGGCAGGGCGCTCATGTGTGGGGAACGCCCGACCGCTTGTAGTAGTTGCGTGTGTGCGCCCCCCGTACTGCCGCCACTGCCGGTCCCGAGATCCGATGTGCCCGGTGCGGCTGGACCGGCACAACGTCTCTGTTACTGGAGATCAAAGGGTGTTCAGTGCACGACCTCCTGTCAGGGCCCGGCTTGGGATGAGTATGGTGGATCACAGC
>NW_017306859.1:40851-44452 GCF_000935625.1 Nanorana parkeri | reverse complement strand
CCCTTTGATCTCCTCTCTGGTCCCTGAATGCAGGAAGTGATTTATATTACATCCCTTCCACATTTAGTGTCACTCTCCAGCAACAGGGGGTCCCTAGGTGACAGGGGTCTTGAAGACCCCTGATGTCTCCATAAAGAGGACCTGTTAATTGGCTATCACATAGGGGGTTTCTTTTCCCCCTATGTGATGGCAATAAAGGTAAGTGTAAATAAAGTTTTAAAAAAATGAAAGCATAAAAAAAATAAAGAAGCTTAAAAAAATAGTGACAAAAAAAGTAAAATAACACAAAACATTTTTGAATGTCCCCCGCCCCCACATACACACGCAAAGATGCGTCTGGTGCGCCTATGTGCGAATAACGACAATTGCGCACCTTATTCCACAAATGTTACATATGAGAGCAAACATTCTAGGCCCATCAATCACTGATTACACTAAACTGATGAGCAGTAAAAGCGTTTCAAAGCATCTCCTGTGGCCAATTCTGGGTGTGGTCGATTTGTACAATTTTGCGGGCGCTTTCAATTTTACGGCTTGACACAATGGGTGTCTATTTACCCGACATGACCCGGTATTTTATATTTTACCAAAAAATTGTTGTGATAATAAATGTTTCATAACATTTCATAGGGAGACAGGTTTATTTTCTAAATTTAGGGTACTTTTTTTGCTATATAGTAAAAAATATGATTAAATACCACCAAAAGAAAGCTCTATCTGTCCCCCAAAAATGGTATAAAATTAATTTTAAGTACAGCGTTGTATGACGGAATAAATGTCAGTCAAAGTACCACAGCGCTGAACACCGAAAATGGCCTGGACTGGAAGGGGGTTTATCACCCTGGTTTTCCTCAGCCTTCTCCCTGTAGATTGTGATTAATCTCCCGTTCTCATCTTTTATTAGGCCTACCTGCATTTTTTTAACCTTTTTACTGTGTTATATATTGGAATATATATATTGTATTTTTGGTGTTCTTACTGACTGTTTTCACAATCTATTTTAGCTGCCCGGATTTCATGTTTACATATCTTGCATTCCTTGTAGCTCTGGAATGCCAATTCAGTCCCTTCCATCTTATATTTTTTAAATGCCAACTTCTTTTCCTTTTTGAGTTGTCTTACAGTTTTATTTAGCCATGCAGGCTTAGCTCTCCATCTTTTGCTTTTGTTACCCAACAGCATGCCCTTGGTTATAGCGTTATACAATGTATTCTTTAAACATTCCCACTTCTCGTCAGTGTTCATTGTTAGAAATAATTTGTCCCATTTAGTGTCATATACTAGATTTTTTTTTTTTTTTTTTAAGCCCGTGGACGTGCATCTCAACAAACTTCCCCCTGTGAACAAAAAAAGTGAACCGTGAAATCACAGCACACAAAAACGTGCACAAGGGTGCAAGGTCCTTCCGAAGAACGGACCCATTTCCCGACCCCCCGGGGCGCAAGGCTCCTGACAGGGGTTGAGATACTATGGTCCACCAACCCGAAGGCCGGTGGACCTTTCCTCTGGGGACCTGCCGAAACAGGTCCCCCATAGTACTTGGCAAGTGGGCTCTCCCGAAGAGAGACCCACTTCCTGGGTGGGAGGAGGCAGAGAACCCCGTAAGAGGCACAGAACCTCCTCCCTACATCAGGAATAGGCCCCGAAGGAACCTGCACCTTCCGCAATCTGTGGGTTTCAATCAAAAAATCAATCGTGCATCGTGCATAGAGTGCAATAAATAATACTAAAGTGTCAGTGCACCACGCTGACAGGCCTTAGGGGCCGGAGTGCAAAAATATTGCCCCGGACTAGCCATAAGGCCTGTCCAAGAGGCGTTGTGCAGAAAAAGCAAGGTGGTGTGTGACCAAGTGCACAGTGAGTCAAGTGGGGTCCCATACCCATGTGACTTTCTGCGCACCCCTGGGACGCCACCCCCAGGGGGCACAACACCACGGGCTTCTGCCGCCCCCGAACCCTCGAGCCAGACCAAGCTTCGCATCCGTTCAGTCAGAAAGCCATGTACTGAGCGGTTCCCCTCTCACAGGAAGCCGCCCCACACGCTCTTTCACTCCAGCGAGTACTAAGTAACCATCCCCCGCAAGGACGGTTCTTTTCCCCACCGAAAACTGATAAGAACAGATACTACACTTGATCTTAGCCAAAAGGCCGAGAAGCGAGTGTCATATACTAGATGACGCAGCTTATTGAAATTTGCTTTTTTGAAATTTATCGTTCTAGTTAAACCAACACACTTCTGTACCCAACATTAAAACTAATGTTAGGGAGTGAGAACAGTAAGGCACTGGACTCGGGACTTAGTAAGGCACTGGACTTAGAAATAAAAATAGAGGCACACTCATAAGAATGCAAGCCCTCCCAAGCTCCTGCTACCTGCTTGCCTGCTCTGTCTCCATGCAGCCTTCTTAGCCCCAGCATTGCTTAGACGCCCGCCTCCTGCAGAGCTCACATTGTATGGGAGGCAGGAGGACAGCAACAGCTGTGAATAGAAAAGTCCTGCTGTACACAATCCCCAGCCACTAGATGTCCCTGTATGCAAATCTACGTGCTGCTGCAGTGTACACTGGGATTGTTTTATGCTTCTGTTTTGTGCATCTTAGGGCATTTCAGGGGCTTCTTTTCTATTGGGGTGGGTCCGAACCCTTAACTGTTTGCAGAGAGTAGCATTGCTTGTGTTAAGGTGTCGAGGAAGGATGGTTTGTATCATAGATCAGGAAAGCCCCCATGACTTGTCAGAGGTGTGCCCAGAGCACGGAGCGCTGTGTGTTCCATTCCAACTCATACTTACCTGGCAGGGGAGATACCATGATCATGAAGGTGGTTCTCCCAGGGCGAGGTTCATCCATTGCACTCCAGGTGTGCTGACCCTTGCGATTTCCCCAAATGTGGGAGACTCGACTGCATAATTTGTGGTAGTGGGGGACTGCGTTCGCGCTTTCCCCTGATCAATCCTGGTCAAAGACAGATTCAAGCAATGCTCTCTTTCCCATCAGGAGGGCTCATCCTCTTTTCACATATCACCACCAGTAGTCTCCTCCTCTAGACACGTGCCTTCTACTTCTGTTTATTCTCAACACATGAACAGCATTCTTCGACTACAGGAGTCTACTGCTGGCTACAATCATCTGCTCTGAGCTATTGTTAGACGGCCCCCAGAGCTACTGTCCTACTCTTGCCGGTCTCTCCAGATCATTCTTCACAATTCCCCCTTTGGAATCCTGATTCCAAAGCAAGCAAGCACTGAAGGATTACTCTTCAGGGGGTGATAGCAAACGGGTAGATTTTCCGGTCAGTAGAGTGGAGAGGGTTTCCAGTTACAGCTGAAAACGACCATTTAAGCACCATGGCAGTGCAAGTCAGAGAAGAGAAGGTTTGTGCCATGGATCAGGGCAGTCTTTAACCAGTTGCAGAAAGGCTTTCATCACTTGTCTGGCTCTTCCCGAAAGCTATGTTTTTAAAGGGTATGACTGGGAGGGTGGTAAATAACCCCAAAATTAAACAAAAAATCAATAGAAAATGATGCAGCCCGTGTCTGCATTACATCCAGGTTTCCCTGAGTTTTGTCTCTAAATACCTGCTGGCATTGCAATAAAATAACCGC
>NW_017306859.1:35661-40794 GCF_000935625.1 Nanorana parkeri | reverse complement strand
GGGTTTTTTTTTTTTTTCCTTCCACTGTGTTTATCCTTTTATTATTGTACATATGCCGTGCTGGTTACCCTACAACTCTTCTTATTATGGTTGTATTGAGTTTTTCTTGTTTTTTGTCTTGCTGGTGCGACATATGTTTTAATGTATATTGTTTTTTTGTTTTTTTTTTATTTGGTTTTCACAGAGTTAAGGTACAACAGTACAACATACATCGCCTGAGTTCCAACACTCAAGGGCACATCTTACATAACAGTTACAACAACCTTCCTATCCTACCCCCAGCCCACCCTACCCCCACCCCTTCCTACAACCAGAGCTGTGTGATCCGCATAACAATCATGTACTTAAGCATATAGTTCTCCTGTTTAGAGCATTAATATGTGGGTTAGGAAAACTCCTTCTGCGACTCTGTATATGTGGGAGCCCATGTAATGTATATTGTTACTTTTGAAATAATAATAAAACGTTTTGTACCTAAATACCTGCTGCCAGTGCAGAAAAAAAGCCGCTGATCTGCCAGAAGTTCAGATCTCCTCCTTGACATCCTGTAGTCAGCTGACAACACGCTGCCCCTACTGCATTGAAAACCTGAATGTAGCTGCATTTTTTTTTTTCGTTTGCCTTGAGTTCTTGTTAAAATGTATACAAGTTTAGCTAATTGATAACTGACACAGGAGATAGCAACATCCTGACTCATCAGTAAAGCAGTTCGGGAGTGAGAGCAGACAGGCTTGCATAGAGTGCAGTGTCGGTGTTGGTCCCTTTCATATGCAACAGTCTTTGAAGCTTGGTCTGGCTCGAGGGTTCGGGGAGTGGCAGAAGCCCGTGGTGTTGTGCCCCCTGGGGGTGGCGTCCCAGGGGTGCTCAGAAAGTCACTTGGGTATGGGACCCCACATGACTCACTGTAGCACTCGGTCACACACCATATTGCTTTTTCTGCACAACGCCTCTTGGACAGGCCTTATGGCTAGTCCGGGGAAATATTTTTGCACTCCGGCCCCTAAGGCCTGTCAGCGTGGTGCACTGGCACTTTAGATTTATTTATGCACTCTATGCACGTTTGGCACTTTTTTATTTTTAAATTTGACCCACAGATGCGAAAGGTGCAGGTTTCTTCGGGGCCTATTCCTGACGCTGGGAGGAGATTCTGTGCTTCGTAGGGGGTTCTCTGTCTCCTCCCACCCAGGAAGGGGGTCTCTCTTCGGGAGAGCCCCCTTGCCAAGTACTGTGGGGGACCTGTTTCGGCAGGTCCCCAAAGGAAATGGACCATCGGCCTTCGGGTTGGTGGTCCAAAGTATCTCAACCCCTGTCAGGAGCCTTGCGCCCCGGGGGGTCGGGAAGTAGGTCCCTTCTTTTGAAGGACCTTGCACCCTTGTGCACGTTTTTTGTGTGCTGTGATTTCACGGTTCACTTTTTTTGTTCACAGGGGGAAGTTTTGATGCACGTCCACGGGCTTCGAAAAAAAAAAAAAAAGTATTCGTCTAGTGGAAGGAAGCTGCGCTGTTGCTGGATGCTTAAGTGACGTCCCTGTATGCAAATCTACGTGCTGCTGCAGTGTACACTGGAATTGTTTTATGCTCCTGTTTTGTGCATCTTACGGCATTTCAGGGGCTTCTTTTCTATTGGGGTGAGTCCGAACCCTTAACTGTTTGCAGAGAGTGTCATTGCTGGTGTTGAGGAAGGCTGGTTTATATCATAGGTCAGGAAAGCCCCCATGACTTGTCAGAGGTGTGCCCAGAGCACGGAGCGCTGTGGGTTCCATTCCAACTCATACTTACCTGGCAGGGGAGATACCATGATCATGAAGGTGGTTCTCCCAGGGCGAGGCTCATCCTTTGCACTCCGGGTGTGCTGACCCCTGCGATTTCCCCAAATGTGGGAGACTCGACTGCATAATTTGTGGTAGTGGGGGACTGCGTTCGCGCTTTCCCCTGATCAATCCTGGTCAAAGACAGATTCAAGCAATGCATT
This sequence comes from Nanorana parkeri, assembly GCF_000935625.1. Classification (NCBI taxonomy): domain Eukaryota; kingdom Metazoa; phylum Chordata; class Amphibia; order Anura; family Dicroglossidae; genus Nanorana; species Nanorana parkeri. The sequence goes on along the minus strand of NW_017306859.1, from coordinate 38,823 downwards.
CTCTCCCATCAGGAGGACTCCTCCGCTGTTCACAAATCACCACCGGTAGCCTCCTCCTCTGCACACTAATCTGCTCCACCGTTGCCTTCTACTTCTGTTAATTCTCAACACATGAACAGCGTTCCCCGAGTACAGGTGTCCGCTGCTGGCTACACCACTCCGTGCCATCGTCCTACTCCTGCCGGTCTCTCCAGATCATTCCTGACCATGCTCCCTGTGGAATTCCCATTCCAAAAAAGCAACTACGGAAGGATTAGTCTTCAGGGGGCCATTGCAAAGCAGGTAGATTTTACAGCCGGTAGAGGGTTGCCAGGTCTGGCCTAAAGTGGCCATATTGGCACCATGGCAGTGCAAGTCAGGGAGGAGAAGGTTTGTGCCATGGATCGGGGCAGTCTTGAACCAGTTGCAGAAAGACTTTCATTACTTGTCTGGCTCATGTGAAAGTTTTGCAAGGGACGCTGATATGCTATGTTTTTAAAGGGTATGTCTGGGTGGGGGGGAAAGGAGTGGGGAAAAAAGACAGAAACAAAAAATGAACATAAAACCGTGCAGTACGTTCATGTTTCCCAGAGTTTTGTCCTAAATATGTGCTGCCATTTTATATCACCGTAGATGGCTAGGAGGGCTTGGAGTTCCCCATTTAGAGAAGTATTATGTGGCTGCCCAAATAGCGCCGATGGCCTTGCTTTACTCTACTGTTTTTTTTTTTGATTGAAAAATATACTTTATTAATGTAATAAAATATACAAAAACAAGCTATACAATCGGGGTACATTCTACCTCGTACTGCGACACAGCGCATAAACACCACATAGCAATACAGCTCAATCACACAATAAATTACATTCGCACTGCGGCGAGATGCCTGACGTGTAGCTCAAGACAAGAGTCCTGAGCTCTCCACGTCATTCATGACACCGCATTACCCCGTACTGAGTCTGTGGTCCGTAGGATCCACATCAATTGCCTTCAACTAGATAACCTTCAATAAACCTTGCGGCGCAATGTCTGACGTGCGGAACACGAGGTTCCTCACGTCCTACATGGCACCGCGGCAACACTTCAAGCATAAAACATTAACCGACAACAAAGCATCAGGTGTGATGGGGGAGAGGCAAGAGCGGTAAGGGAGGGGGAAAGAGTTCACAGGCCCGAAGCTTTACTCTACTGTTGATCTACTCCTTTGGGGCCTGATGGATGTTGTTGAGTGCTCCCTGGTTCCTATTTTTAACTTGATTTGGATCCCTCCTTCCCATCGTCCTCCTTTATGCGATCATGTTCTTTGCCACGCTTTAAAATCCTGCGTTTCGGTTAAATATTCTGGTGTCCTTATGTCGCCACATCTTCCCCTCTCGGGTATCTTCGGTAATCTCTCATTCCTCCCTGCCTTTGAAAACCCTCTGGTGTTCGGTTAATGGGCCCCGGAAGGGTGTCCCCTACATCCACGATCTGCTTTCCCTAGATGGGATGAGGTTTTTTCATTATCTGCATTCCCATTGGCGGATCCCCATCTCAGAAAAGTCTCGATACGTTCAGATACAGAGTTACGTTCCCTCACTTTTCAAACATTGCGCGGGCTGCCCTCGCACTCTTACCCAATTTGAATCCCGCTTTAGATCAAACCCTCATTCTGCTGGGCTCAAGTCTATGCTTTATACTGTGCTGGCACCTTTGGTGGGGGCTTCTAAGCTTCCATTCATGTTAGCTTGGGAGAGGGATCTGGGGTGAGTCCTTGGAGTTGCCAGTTTGGGGTGATATTTGGCTTTCTGCACTGACATGTTCTCCCAATATCCCAGCCCAAGAGAACGCTCACAAAATGCTATTCCGTTGTTGTATGACGCCTAACAGGATCTCCAGGTTGGCGCCCAGACCTCTCCTCATTGCTTCCGTGAATGCCCTTCTCGGGCCACACTCCTGCACATTGGTGGCAATGTCTGAAGTTGCAAAGGCTGTGTATACGGGTCTATAACTTGCTGAGAACGGCTTTTGCCTTTGCCATTGCTCTTTTGTGTGGAACCTCTTGGAGGCTTTACTGGGTAGGACTGTCACGGAGCTTTCAAAGAGTAGAAAATTGGCCTCTTTTAATCCTTTGGCTGCCGTCAGCCAAAGAGCGCGGAAACAACTGATCTTGAGCTTTTTGGAGGTAAAACAGAGAAATATGGGTTGGTGCACGATAAACTCACGGCTGTCTTGAATCACACTAATTCCTCTTATTTGAAACTTTGGTCTCCTTGGCTGGACTATGTTCGCCCACTTGAATTAGACCGTTCCCTCTTCTCTCTTTGACGATATGTTCCTTAATGGGGGCTTGATGACTTTCTGAGGCTCCCACGAAGTCCTTTCCTTTTTGTCCTCTCCCTCTCTTCTTTCTTTTTCCTTTTATTTTTTCTGCATTTAGTTGTCTTTTTCACATCGCCCGCACCAGTGGCTACTCACATTACCTATTGTGGCAGCTGATGGTCACTATGCTTCCCCGGGTTTAGTAGCTGTTGCGAGGCTCTGGCAACGGGTTGATGTCAGGGTTTTTTTTTTTTTCCTTCCACTGTGTTTATCCTTTTATTATTGCACATATGCCGTGCTGGTTACCCTACAACTCTTCTTATTATGGTTGTATTGAGTTTTTCTTGTTTTTTGTCTTGCTGGTGCGACATATGTTGTAATGTGTTATATTGTTACTTTTTAAATAATAATACAACTTTTTGTACCTAAATACCTGCTGCCAGTGCAGAAAAAAAGCCGCTGATCTGCCAGAAGTTCAGATCTCCTCCTTGACATCCTGTAGTCAGCTGACAACACGCTGCCCCTACTGCATTGAAAACCTGAATGTAGCTGCATTTTTTTTTCCGTTTGCCTTGAGTTCTTGTTTAAAATGTATACAAGTTTAGCTAATTGTTAACTGACACAGGAGATGGCAACATACTGACTCATGAGTAAGGCAGTTCGGGAGTGAGAGCAGACAGGCTTGCATAGAGTGCAGTGTCTGTGTTGGTCCCTTTCATATGCAACACGCAACGAGCTTTGTCTAGTGGAAGGAAGCTGCGTTGTGGCTGAATGCTTAAGTGACGTCCCTGTATGCAAATCTAGCTGCTGCTGCAGTGTACACTGGGATTGTTTTATGCTCCTGTTCTGCCCATCTTACGGCATTTCAGGGGCTTCTTTTCT
>NW_017306859.1:8204-29306 GCF_000935625.1 Nanorana parkeri | reverse complement strand
GTAGACAGCTGACAACACCCTGCCTCTGCTGCATTGAAAACACACATTTAGCTACTGAAGGAGCGTCGCAAAAAGATAAAAAAACCAGAATGAAACAAAAAAATCAACATAAAACCCCACAGACCCTCTCTGCAGTACTTCCATGCTTCCCTGAGTTTTGTCTCTAAATATCCTCACTTCCTGTGTTCAGCTGACAACATCCTGCCTCTGCGGCATTGGAAACCCGAATGTAGCTGCATTTTTTTAGTTGTCTGCTTTCAGTTCTTGTTACAATGTATACAAGTTAAGCTAATTGATACTGACACAGGTGATGGCAACATACTGACTCATGAGTAAGGCAGTTCGGGAGTGAGATCAGACAGGCTTGCATAGAGTGCAGTGTCGGTGTTGGTCCCTTTCATATGCAACAGGCAACGGGCTTTGTCTAGTGGAAGGAAGCTGCGCTGTGACTGGATGCCTAAGTGACCTCCCTGTATGCAAATCTACGTGCTGCTGCAGTGTACACTGGGATTGTTTTATTCTCCTGTTTTGTGGATCCTTTGGCTTTTCAGGGGCTTCTTTTCTATTGGGGTGGGTCTGAACCCTTAACTGTTTGCAGAGAGTGGCATTGCTTGTGTTATGGCACCGATGAAGGCTGATTTGTATCATAGGTCAGGAAAGCCCCCATGACTTGTCAGAGGTGTGCCCAGAGCACGGAGCGCTGTGTGTTCCATTCCAACTCATACTTACCTGGCAGGGGAGATACCATGATCATGAAGGTGGTTCTCCCAGGGCGAGGCTCATCCATTGCACTCCGGGTGTGCTGACCCTTTCACCAGTAGCCTCCCTCTCTGCACACAGATTGAGTTTTTCTTGTTTTCTGTCTTGCTGATGCGACATATGTTGTAATGTGTTATATTGTTACTTTTGAAGTAATACAACTTTTTTTACCTAAATACCTGCTGCCAGTGCAGAAAAAAAGCCGCTGATCTGCCAGAAGTTCAGATCTCCTCCTTGACATCCTGTAGTCAGTTGACAACATTCTGCCTCTGCTGCATTGAAACCTGAATGCAGCTGATATGTTCCTTAATGGGGGCTTGATGACTTTCTGTGGCTCCCGCGCAGTTCTTTCCTTTTGTCCTCTCCTTCTCTTCCTTATTTTTCCTGCATGTACTTGTCTTTTTCACATCGCCCGCTATCAGGGCTACTAATGTGGCAGCTGATGGTCACAATACTTCCCCGGGTTTAGAAGCTGTTGCGAGGCTCTTGCAACAGGGTTGATGTTTCTCTGCCTTTTGGCTAAGATAAAGTGTAGTATCTGTCCCTATCAGTTACTGGAGGAAGAACGACACCATCCTTTGGAGAGGGAGATAGTGGCTTAGTATTCGCCGGTGTAATCGGTGGGTGCCAGAGGGGTTTCCTTATCTCCTCGGTTGATTATGGTCCGGTTACGCCGGGCTTGTCCACAGTTGTAGGTAGGTACCCTTCTGGTATGGATGGGTGCTTGCTCCGTCCGGCCGGAGCGCTGGGGGTGGTAGAGGCCTGTGGTGCTGTGCCCCCTGGGGTAGGCGTCCCAGGGGTGCCAGAAAATCACTAGGGTGTGGGACCCCACAAGTGATTCACTGTGCACTTGGTCACGGCACCTACTTGCTTTTTCTGCACTACGCCTTTTGGACAGGCCTTTTGGCTAGTCCTGGGGCTATATTTTAGCACTCCTGCCCTTAAGGCCTGTCAGCGTTGTGCAATGGCACTTGATTTTTTATGCACGATTGGCACGTTTGACTCTTGACAGATGACGGAGGGTGTGGGTTATTTGTTGGGTAGGAGGTTCTGTGACCTACAAATGGGCCCCATCTGCCTTCTCCCACCTGTGGGGGGTTTCTCTTCGGGAGAGCCCCCCAACCTAGTACTCGGTGGACCTGTTTTGGCAGGTCCAAGGGGATCGGGGTCCGCCGGCCTTTGGGTTGGTGGACCCGAGTTGTTCTTGTCCCTGTCAGGAGTCTTGCGCCCCGGGGGACCAGGAAATTTGTGGCCCTTTCACTAGAAAGGACCAAAGCACCCTTGTGCACGTTTTTGTGTGTTGTGATTTCACGATTCACTTTTTTTGTTCACAGGGGATTCGTTTTCAAGCACGCTCCACGCGCTTCAAAAAACCCCCCAAAAAACAGGGTTGATATCAAGTTTTATTTTGTTTTTTTACTTACAGTATGTTTTTCTTTTATTTTCTTCCTCTTGTTATTATTTTTTTAACAATAATTGTTTATTGAGAAACAGGTCAATCATAAATGACAACAACAATCAAATAGGTATCATATTAATCTCACATTTCTGGCATTTTACATAACAGAAAAGGCTTATCCGTACATTCAATGATTTCAATAACAATGCTCATTTCCGATTAAAGTACCTTGCTAGGCATTTTGGGTAGGTGTGAGACATTTACTTAGACCTTTTTAGGTTAACAACATAAGAATAACCCAGAGAAGAAAAGTAAAGAAATGGAAGACAAAGAAAGAGGAATAGACATCACATTTCTGTGTGTCCATTAGAAGGAGGAGGTACTAAGGAAAGAAAGAATGAAAGAAAGAAATCAGGATGTAAGAGTCATATCTTCTTTATTGTGGGCTGGCGTCAGAGCTAGCTCTCTACGGCTTGGACCCATAATATTTCAACCATACTCCCCACAGATGTTGGAATTTATTTTGGGACTGGGTTCTATGGGAGATTACTCTCGTACTCGCATTGGGATCCTCTTGTTATTATGGTTGTATTGGGTTTTTCTTGTTGTTTTTGCTGTTGCGACATATGTTGTAATGTCCTATATTGTTACTTTTGAAATAAAAAAATGTTGTACCTAAATATGGGCAGCACAGTGGTGTAGTGGTTAGATTTTTCTGCCTTGCAGCACTGGGGGGTCCCCGGTTACAATCCCGGCCAGGTCACTATCTGCAAGGAGTTTGCGTGTTCTCCCTGTGCTTGCGTGGGTTTCCTCCGGGTACTTCGCTTTCCTCTCGCACTCCAAAGACATGCTGGTAGGTTAATTGGCTCCTTTCTAAGTTGGCCATGTATATATGCATGTGAGATAGGGACCTTAGATGGTAAGTTCCTTAAGGGCAGGGACTGATGTGAATGTCCAACTATGTAAAGTGCTGCGTAAATTGTCGGCGCTATATAAATACCTGTAAAAAAATTAATAAATACCTGCTACCACTGCAGAGCAAAAGCCGCCAGAAATCCAGACCTCCTCTTGACTTCCTGTAGTCAGTTGACAACATCCTGCCTCTGCTACATTGAATACCCGAATGTAGCTGCATTTTTGTTGTTGTTGTCTTCCTTGAGTGTTTACTACAATGTATGCATGTTAAGCTAATTGATACTGACACAGGTGATGGCAACATCCTGACTTATGAGAAAAGCTGGCCATACACTTTACAACCATCTCACGACTTTAGTCTTGCGATGGTTGTTAACTAATTAAAAGCTTGTACGATCTGCCCATCTTGGACAGGCAAATCGTACTTGCGATCATCTTACGATGGTCTGGTTTTCCAACCACGCACGCCTTCCATACACCTGCCGATTATCGTATGATTGCGGGATTTGATTCACGTGGAGCGCAAGGGTGGCGGAGCCTGTCTGTGATAGCGGCGGCAGATCGTGAGTAGCTGCAGCTCCGACAAAATCCCCCTACGCCGTATTGAATGAATTGAGACTGGAATATACGGATCCGACTACCCGAGACAAAGCCCAGACTAAACCCAATGACTGGGGGGGGAGAAGAGCCCACAAATCGGCCGCATCCAAAACCTCGAGGACGGGGGCGATTAGGCGTCTATGGGCCCAGGAACCAACGGTGCACGGCCACTGCGGACGGGACGAGAGAGATGCTGCACTAGCAGCAGACGGAGTTCTACTTCCGGAGCACGGCAGAGAGCGCACCGAAGACCAAACGATACCCCCCACGAAAAACGAACTGATAAACTTGTTAAAACACATGGAGGAGTCAATAAAAGCTGATTTGACTACCATAAGATCTGAACTATCTCAAATCTTAAAGAGGGTAGAGGACACGGAGGAACGGTTAGATCAACACTCTAAAGCTATCAAAGAGCTGCAGGAACAGAGTAGAATGGCTGGAATAACTAACAGAATGGTGTCATACAGGGTGGAAGATCAGGAAAACCGAAATAGAAGGAACAACTTAAGACTGAGGGGTATCCCTGAGATAATAGGGGAGAGGGAGCTACCTGATAAATTAAGGGGCATGTTTAACACCTTATTACAATGTTCACCAGCAGCGAAGATGAACTTTGATAGGACACACAGAGCTACACGCCCCAGAAGGATTGGAGGAGAAAGCCCACGGGATGTCATCGTACGGTTCCACTACTATACAGATAAAGTCCAAATTATGGAATCCTTGAAGCGTACACCAGAGCTGGAGATAGGTGGATCCAAAATACAGACTTTTATTGATCTGGCCCCAGAGACTTTGGTAAGGAGGAGAATCCTTAAACCTTTAACAAATTTATTACAAGAACAACATATTGCATACAGATAGGGATTCCCCTCGTGTCTTATCGCAACAAGAGAGGGTAGAACAGCGGTCCTACGATTCCCAGAGGACTTAGTGGACTTCTGTAATAAACTAGAAATCCCCCCCCCCAGAGTTACCAGAATGGCAGGAGGAGCAAATACCAGAACAGAGAATAAACCGGAACCAACAATAGCAAAAACCTAAACAAAATAGAACATAGGATAGTAGAAGAGAGTAACCCTAGAAATTTTGAAATGTGTAGATTGCCAACCCAACCTAGCTAGAGTGGGGGGGGGGTTCTGAAAAACAACAGGGGGTTTAAATGGTAAAATGTCTAAATGTTAAAGTATCAATACGGCAAGGGGGGGAGGCAGCGTAGCGCCTAAGGAAATCATGCAAAAGCGGAGGGGGGGACTCACAAGACCGCTGTCACAGGGGGGCCCAGGCCCACATTAGGTATAGGGTACATAGGGGACAGAGGCCCGTATGTCGAACCCTGATTCGCCAACGTAGAGGCGGAAAACTGTTAGACTTAGGGGGGAGGGATGGGGATGGGGAGGAGATGGGGGTATGAATGGAGTATGTGTCGGGGCTCTAATATCAACAAGGGGATACACCAAGGCTCAAGCGGAGAATAGGGAAAATTGCCCAGGAGAATTATATGGCAACTATTAAAGTAATTTCTTATAATGTAAGGGGTTTAAATGCACCAGCTAAAAGATATCAGATTCTAAAGGAAATGAAAAGACACGAGGCACATATTATTCTTCTACAAGAGACACACTTTTCACATACATCAATGTCATACTTAGGTTCAAGAGATTACCCTCAATGGTTTTACAGCTCCTCGAATAATAATCGATCGAAGGGGGTAGCAATAGGGTTCAGGAGAAACTTGTTTGTGCAGGTACATGCTAGACTGGTGGATACAGAGGGCAGATTTGTATTTTTACAAGTATCTGTTAATGGGATGGAGTACACGCTGGTGAATATATACGCGCCGAACCGGCTGCAAGTCTCTTTTCTGTTAAAAATACTGAGGAGGCTGGGGGAAATACGCAAGGGCACCCTGATAATAGCAGGGGACTTTAATGTATGCATAGACCCCAAGCTAGATACATCATCGGGAAGAGTATGCAATTATACCTCCCACCTCACCCGATTGAGTAGAGTGCTGCGCAAACACCAATTAGTGGACATCTGGAGAATACTTCACCCAAAGGAGCGAGACTATACCTACTACTCCCAGCTGCATGATTCATATTCAAGACTGGACTGGGTGCTGATCGATCATGTGGCAATAGAGTCGGTGAGGTCTGTAAATATTCTCCCCATAACAATCTCGGACCATGCTTCGGTGGAACTAGTATTGAATATAAATAAATCAATGGGGAAGCAATACAATTGGAAGCAGAATGACGAATGACTCCTTGCTACATGATAAATCGGTTATCCAGGAATTGGAAAGGGCAGCAAAACAGTATTTCCAGGAGAATGCGACTGAGGGGGTATCACCGGTAATTGTATGGGAAGCTCATAAAGCAGTCCTCAGAGGCCAACTGGTCGCAATAGGGGCTAGGAGGAAGAAAGAGAGGACTAAGGACATAAAAACATTATTAGAAGTAATTCAACAGTTGGAAACAACCCATAAATTAACCCTAAACCCCGGAGCTCTCAGGGAATTAACCCTGAAGAGAGAACAATTAAAAGGAATCCTGGAGGCGGATACTAAGCGGGCGTTTAATATAACCCAAAGACAACATTATGAGGTGGGGAATAAACCTAGCAAATTTCTGGCGAAGGCACTAAAAACTAAACAAACCATTACGTACATAGCTAAAGTCAAAACTAAAACAGCGGCTATAGCACACTCCACAACTGAAATCGCGGAGACATTTTGGGACTTCTATCAAGAATTATATCAGGTGAAAGGGCCCCCCGAGCAGGGTAAACCCACGGAGGAAATGGGAAAAATAGAAACAATTAAAACGTACCTGAAACAGGCAAGACTCCCAATAACGCCACGAGAGATACATTTTTTTTTTTTTTTAAGCCCGTGTGGTACAATGTCCCACAGAAACTACACAGGATACATAATACAAACGATCCACTCTGCTGGCGGCGGTGTGGAGAGGTTGGATCTCATGCACATATCTGGTGGGAGTGTCCTAAGATTAGAACATACTGGGAAATAGTTAGGGAGATCATTAAACAAATATGTGACGTACAGATTCCCATAGATCCCTGGACATGTTTATTCCATCTCACAGAGGACTCAGAAAGGGGATATAAGAGATCACTAATACCCCACATGCTAAATACAGCTAAATCACTGATTCCGAGATATTGGGGAACAGACGGAATCCCCTCTGTACCAGAATGTTTCGCCAAACTAGATTCAACTAGGTTGATGGCCATGGAAGTAAAGATTGTAAATAGCAGAGCCTTGGGAGGGAGGGGGATGTCCCAGGAGGGTTAGTCAGAAGGGGTAGAATCGAGAACAGGAGGGGAGTTGAAGGACTAGACCCACAGAGAGGTATAAGGATTGGTTTTTATTGGGTAAAGGGAGGGGGGAGTGAAGAGTAGGGGATTAGAGGGGGAGCAAACATGGAAAGATAGGGGGGTTCCCTAGGATTTTGTCACATGTAATGCACAGACACAAAGAGATGTCACGTTAGGGACATAAGGCACCTTTAGCAACTCTTATGTAGAAGAAGAAACGCGACACAGCACTTTATAAAGCACTAGATAAATAAATCAATAGTGTTTATACGTACACATATATACACATAGCTATCACACCTATATTAAGATAGGAATTATAACTAAATATACACAAATATAAAGCATCCTCAAAAGGGAGCATAAGAAAATACAGCACACAGGGAGTAGGAACGAGGGGGGGGGAAGGGAGAGGGGGGGAATTTAAGGAACTTTAAGGGGGACCTCTCATATGGATCTAGTACAGGAGGATAGTGAAGATCTCTCTCTGGGAATATAGGGATATTGAAGGTAGTAAGGTGATACAAACGGATTGTATGGGTGAAATGACAGAGGGCGATATGTTAAATGCGGATGAATGGAAGAGATGGAGTATTTAAGTTGTGTTTGAAATGATTGTTAATTTGTTTTAATTGCTACATGTTAAAATGGAATAAAGATTTAATACACAAAAAATTATTGCGGGATTTCCCGCGATTATTGTACGATAATTGGCAGGTGTATGGCCACCTAAAGGCAGTTAGAGAGTGAGAACTGACAGGCTTTCAGGGTCGGTGTTGGTCCCTTTCATATGCAACCGGCAATGGGCTTTGTCTAGCTAGCGGAAGGAAGCTGCGATGTGGCTGTATGCAAATCTACGTTCTGCTGCAGTGTACGCTGGGATTGTTTTATGTTCCTGTTTTGTGCATCTTACAGCATTTCAGGGGCTTCTTTCCTATTGGGGTGGGTTAGATCCCTTAACTGTTTGCAGAGAGTAGCATTGCTTGTGTTATGGCACCGATGAAGGCTGGTTTGTATCATAGGTCAGGAAAGCACCCATGACTTGTCAGAGGTGTGCCCAGAGCATGGAACGCTGTGTGTTCCATTCCAACTCATACTTACCTGGCAGGGGAGATACCATGATCATGAAGGTGGTTCTCCCAGGGCGAGGCTCATCCATTGCACTCCGGGTGTGCTGACCCTTGCGATTTCCCCAAATGTGGGAGACTCGACTGCATAATTTGTGGTAGTGGGGGACTGCGTTCGCGCTTTCCCCTGATTATTCCTGGTCAAAGACAGTTTCCCATCAGGCGGTCTCCTCATCTTTTCACATATCACCACCACCAGCAGTCTCCTCCTCTGCACACATATCTGCACCAGCGCGCTCCCCGTTGCCTTCTACTGCTTTTTATTCTCAACACATGAACAGCATTCCCCAAGTACAGGTGTCCACTTCTGGCTACACTGTTCTGCTCTGTGCTATCGTTAGACAGCCCCCAGAGCTACCGTCCTACTCCTGCCGCTCTCTCCGGATCATTCCTGACAATTCCCCCTTTGGAAACCCCATTCCAAAGCAAGCGACTGCAGATGGAGGGGGCAATAGCAAACAGGTAGATTTTCCGGTCAGTAGAGTGGAGAGAGTTGCCAGGTACGGCTGAAATTGGCCATTTAGACACCATGGCAGTGCAAGTCAGGGAAGAGAAGGTTTGTGCCATGGATCAGGGCAGTCTTTAACCAGTTGCAGAAAGGCTTTCATCACTTGTCTGGCTCTTCCTGAAAGCTATGTTATTAAAGGGTATGCCTGGGAGGGTAGTTAAAAACCCAAAAATGAAACAAAAAATCAATAGATAACGGCGCAGCCCTTGTCTGCATTACATCCCGGTTTCCCTGAGTTTTGTCTCTAAATACCTGCTGCCACTGCAGAAAAATAGTGTTGAATCAGTTTTTATTAGAGTTTTCGTAGGATTCATACAGTACGGTATATAGAAAAAAAAATACAACACATAAGTAAGGCAATATAGTACACAGGTGAGTATATTACCCTGTAACGGACCAAGAATGACAACTCTATACTAGTATCGCAGTTGCTCCTATAAACTAAAGCAAATTGTGTGTGTCTAAGGTCCAGTTGTGGCAATAATAGAACATTGCTAATGGGTAGGAGTCTATATTATCAGATCATATATATGAAAACGCTACTGGACTACTCAGCTGTTGATTAGGAGGCGAACGGAGAAAGCCAGGACAGCAGTTTCAGTACTAGATATTGCCTGTAAACCGAGCGCATGAATCTCTAGGTCTCATATAAGGAACTACAACATGATAGACTAAGGCACAGAGAAGGTAAAGAGAAAGCAGAGTAAGAGGGAAAGGTCAGGAAAGGGGGGAGTGGAAGGGGGAGATACGGAAGGCTGGGTGCACGTCCCATTCTGAGAGGCTATCTAAAAGAAAAAAAAACAACAATCAACACTCTGCAAGACGTCTACGTTGGATAGCGCCTAGGAAGGTCTGGAGATCGTTGGAGGGGGAAAAATGTATACACACACTCCACTGCTTCATAAATTTGGAGAAGGTATCCGTATCAGTCGCTAACAGCTCTTCCATACGCATTATGTCATTAACATGACTTACCCATATTGCGATGGTAGGCAAGACTGCTCTTTTCCAGTAGAGGGGGATAACCTGCCGGGCCGCTGAGAGAAAGTGTCTCAGCAGTGTGTCTTTTTGTGATTTCCAGGACCCTGGTAAAAGCGACAGCAAGGCTACCTCAGGCGAGGGTGGCAATGTATCCCCGTATAAATGGTTGAATATCTCAAAGTCTGTCTACCAAAAAGAGACAATTTTAGGGCAGGTCCACCATATATGCAGGTATGTACCACTCACCTCATTACATCTCCAGCATGACTCCAGGGAAGAAGGGTGGATCCTATGTACCGAGACCGGGTCTCGATACTACCTGGTTACAATTTTGTAGTTCTTCTCCTGGGCATAAGAAGATATAGAAGATTTGTGCGTAAAAAGGAAAATGGTTGCCCAGTCTGAGTCCGTCAGTTCTTTCTGTAAATCCGCACGCCACCTAGCTTGGAAGCTCAGCGGCGTCCGCTGGGAAACGTCCCATAGATTACTGATATCGTGTGGTGGGCCGGTAGCAACTAGCATGTCTTCGAAGGGCGTCAGTGGCCTTTGAGTTTGGCCAGAAGCATATAGGGCCGAACAAAAGCTGGACAGCTGTCTGTCTCCTTTTGGCTAAGATCAAGTGTAGTATCTGTTCATATTGGTTGTCGGGAATTGAATGGCCGCTGTCACCTGTGTGGGGTAGATGGACAGCCTAGTAGATTCCTGGCGTAATTGGTAGGGAGCCGGATGAGGTTCCAGGCCCTCGGAGCTTTCGACCCTAGTTAATGGGTGGGCTCCGGCGGAGGGATCTCTGAAGGTGAACTATCTCCTGATGGGAATGGATACGAAGCTTGGTAGAGGGTTGGGGGCGGCAGAAGCCCGTGGTGTTGTGCCCCCTGGGGGTGGCGTCCCAGGGGTGCTCAGGTAGTCACATGGGTATGGGACCCCACTTGACTCGATCACTCGGTCACACACCACATTGCTCTTTTCTGCACAACGCCTCTTGGACAGGCCTTATGGCTAGTCCGGGGCAATTTTTTTGCACTCGGCCCCTAAGGCCTGTCAGCGTGGTGCACTGGCACATTATTTATTGCACTTAATGCACGATGCACGATTGGCTTTTTTCAAAAAGCATTGACCCACAGATGCTGAAGGTGCAGGTTTCTTTCGGGGCCTATTCCTGATGCTGGGAGGAGATTCTGTGCCTCCTACGGGGTTCTCTGATCTCCTCCCACCCAGGAGGGGGGTTTCTCTTCGGGAGATCCCCCTTGCCTAGTACTGTGAGGGACCTGTTTCGGCAGGTCCCCGACGGAAATGGTCCACCGGCCTTCGGGTTGGTGGGCCAACAGTCTCAACCCCTGTCAGGAGCCTTGCATCCTGGGGGGTTGGGAAAGTAGGTCCCTTCTTTTGAAGGACCTTGCACCCTTGTGCACGTTTTTGTGTGCTGTGATTTCACGGTTGCACTTTTTTTGTTCACAGGGGGAAGTTTGTTTTGATGCACGTCCACGGGCTTCGAAGAAGAAAAAAAAAGCTGTCTGTCTAATAACCAGTTCCGAGAAGGACTTGACACCTGCCCCTCCGGCCCAACAAATCGTCTAGTGGATGGGTGTATGAACTCCCTAGCTGTAGGCCAGTCGCCCCTCCTATATCACCATATCGATGAGATCGCCACCCCTACGGGTAGCAAAGAGTTGTCAAACAGTGGGGAGAGTTGACTAGGCACAGTAGTGAGGGCAAATGGGTGTAGACAGTGTGCCATGTCTTCAGAGTAGCGCCACTGCAGAAAAATAGCCACTGATCTGCCAGAAATTCACCGGGGTCCTGACTTCCTGTAGACAGCTGACAACACCCTGCCTCTGCTGCATTGAAAACCCAAATGTAGCTGTTAAAGGAGTGTCGCAAAAAGATTAAAAAAACAGAATGAAACAAAAAAATCAACAGAAAACCGCACGGACCCTCTCTGCAGTACTTCCATGTTTCCCTGAGTTTTGTCTCTAAACATCCTCACTTCCTGTATTCAGCTGACAACATCCTGCCTCTGCTGCATTGAAAACTGAATGTAGCCGCATTTTTTTGTTGTTGTCTGCCTTGTTTTCTTGTTACAATGTATACAAGTTGAGCTATTTGATACTGACGCACGTTATGGCAACATCCTGACTCATGAGCAAGGCTGTTCGGGAGTTAGAACAGACAGGCTTGCATAGAGTGCAGTGTCGGTGTTGGTCCCTTTCATATGCAACAGGCAACGGGCTTTGTTTAGTGGAAGGAAGCTGCGCTGTGGCTGAATGCCTAAGTGACGTCCCTGTATGCAAATCTACGTGCTGCTGCAATGTACACTGGGATTGTTTTATGCTCCTGTTTTGTGCATCTTATGGTATTTCAGAGGCTTCTTTTCTATTGGGGTGGGTCCGAACCCTTAACTGTTTGCAGAGAGTAGCATTGCTTGTGTTATGGCGCCAATGAAGGCTGGTTTATATCGTAGGTCAGGAAAGCCCCCATGACTTGTCAGAGGTATGCCCAGTCCACGGAGCGCTGTGTGTTCCATTCCAACTCATACTTACCTGGCAGGGGAGATACCATGATCACGAAGGTGGTTCTCCCAGGGCGAGGCTCATCCATTGCACTCCGGGTGTGCTGACCCTTGCGATTTCCCCAAATGTGGGAGACTCGACTGCATAATTTGTGGTAGTGGGGGACTGCGTTCGCGCTTTCCCCTGATCATTCCTGGTCAAAGACAGTTTCAAGCATTACATTCTTTCCCATCAGGAGCCTCTTCCTTTTCACATTTCACCACCGGCAGTTTCCTCCTCTGCATGCACTACCATGGTTGCCTTCTATTTCTGTTTATTCTCAACACATGAACATCATTCCCCAAGTACATGTGCTGCTGGTTACATCGTTCCGCACCGTGCCATCGTTAGATGGCCCCCAGACATACCGTCCTACTCCTGCCGGTCTCTCCAGATCATTCCTCATAATTCCCCCTTTGGAATCCCCATTCAAAAACAAGCAAGTACGGAAGGATTGTTCTTCAGGGGAGCAGTAGCAAAGCTTGTAGATTTTACAGCCAGTAGAGAGGAGAGGCTTGCCAGGTCCGCCCGAAAACCTCCATCTAGGCACCATGGCAGTGCAAGTCAGGGAGGAGAAGGTTTGCGCCATGGATTGGGGAAGTCTTTGACAAGTTGCAGAAAGGCTTTCATCACTTGTCTGGCTCATTTGAACGTTTTGCAAGGGACCCTGATAGCTATGGCTTCAAAGGCTACATTGCTACATTGGGAAGTAGGAGGAGTGTGGGAAAATGGCAAAAAACATGCAGCCTCTCTCTGCAGTACATCCACATTTCCTCGAGTTTTATCTCTAAATACCTGCTGCCAGTGCAGAAAAATAGCCACTGATCTGCCAGGCTTCCTCCTGACTTCCTGTAGTAGTGAGTTGACAACACCCTGCCTCTGCTGCATTGAAAACCTGAATGTAGTGGGAGGGTTTTAGCACGGCAGCGGGTGTGTGAGACTCCCTTGATGAGTTCACTCCACAAAAAATAGGCACAGCAAACAACAATTTCTTCAGGTGAAAACACATGTGCAGTATATTTACACTATATACAAGCAAAAAGGAGCAAAACAAACAAAACAGGAAAATAAACCCTTGCATTTTGGCAACTTCCTACGCACACTGTTTTCCCTCACTAACAACTAGGTGCAACCTTGTGCTGCCCCTAGCACCTATCTCCCTATTGAGCAAACTGCCACACAGGCTGTGTCACACCACACAAGTTTGTTTTCTTTTTCACCACACAAGTAGGTAGAAAGCTCCCCAGTCTACTCAGGCACAAAACTGGTTGTAGGGTGAAGCAAATCTCAGCAGTCTGGGAGTTCTTATAGAGGCCTAATGAGCCAGCTTAGTTCAGCTGGGCTCATTAGCTCTACCACTCAAGCCCTCCCAGCACTCACTCTAGTGGAAAAAGTCTGTGTATAACCTAAACCTGGGACACACATATATGTCATCATGGGTACACCCAGGCGATTTTACCTGCCTGCTGTCACAGTAGCTAAACATTTTTTAGTTCTCTGCCTTGAGTTTTTGTTACCGTATATTTTCAGCCCATTTTTTTTGCTGAAAAGTGACCCCCTCGGCTTATACTCGAGTCAGCGTCAGGTTTCTTCTTACTTACCTCGCCGAGCGTCGCGTCACTGCTGCTCCGGTGGGCGGCGCTCCAAGCGGGGTCATCTGGCAGTCTCCGGGTCCTAATTTAGGTGGCCGGAGACTGCCAGATGACCCCGCTCGGAGCGCCGCCCACCGGAGCAGCAGTGACGCGACGCTCGGCGAGGTAAGTAAGAAGAAAAAAAAACCCCCCGCAGCGGCCAGTCAGGAGCAGGGGAGCAGGGATGAGTCAGCGGCGCGCTGATCAGGCGAGAGGAGCTCCAGGTGGGGTTGTAATTTAGCGGGCAGGCACCTCTAAGTCAGCTAAATTAGGACCCCACCTGGAGCTCCTCCCACTGGACCAGCGCGCCGCTGACTCGTCCCTGCTCTCTCCGGTGATGTGATGATCGATCACCGGCACACGGACACAGTGAGTGAGGGCAGATGGGGGGGGGAGAGAGATTTATTAAGCAATTATATATGTATTGTCTGCACTGTATTAGCAGTATATACTACATATAGAGTATATACTGCTAATACAGTGCAGACAATACATTTACAATTATACTAACATGAATGTATTAAATGATCTGTATGTAGCCCTGTACTATGGATCATTTAACCCATTCATGTTAGCAGAGGATCATTGTAAATGTATTGTTGCAGGCACTCTATATGTACATGTACTATATACTACATATAGAATGCACTGAACAATAGATTTACAATTATCCTCTGCTAATATGAATGGGTTATATGATCCGTAGTACATGATATGTAGCCCTGTACCCCCTTTTCCACTTACAGAGCTAGGTTATTTTTCTTTTAAATAAATATTCATGTAATTTTATTGGTATCTATCTACCAGTAACTGCCTCATTTCCCAGTTTTTTGTGGTAAAATTAGGTACCTCGGCTTATATTCGGGATGGCTTATACTCGAGTATATACGGTACATTGTTTTAATGTTAAGCCAAGTGATACTGACACAGGTGATGGCAACATCCTGACTCATCAGTACGGCAGTTACATAGTGGTTGAATAAAGATACAGGTCCATCAAGTTCAACATTTGTGTGTGTGTGTGTGTTGTGCTTGCATGTGTTTATATGAGTCCCTGTGTGGTCTTGGTTTTTAAGAGTAGCTGTACCCAGGGCTGGATTTCCCACAAGGCCAACCAAGGCTGGGCCTTGGGGCAGCAGGGGTGTGCAATCATTATCTCCCGTTGTCTGGGACATGCAGTTCCGGGGCGCTGGGTGGGTGGGTAGTTTTCTACATTTAGCCCTGCTTTGGGCAAGCAGAGCTAAATGTACAGCGGGGAAGCTGCCGCTTGTTTTGTACAAGTGATCTCGGCGATGTCACCAAGATCACTTGTTTGCAGCCTACAGGTCTGCCATTCTCCATGGGGGTTGGCGTTTAGGGGGGCGCATTGAGGAACCTGGCCGTGGGGCAGCAGAGAGTAAATCCGGCCCTGGCTGTACCCCTGTATGTTATGGTCTCTTAGGACAGTATCTAATTGATTTTTTAATGGTTCAATATTCTCTGCTAATACCACTGCCTGTGGCAGAAAGTTCCAAAATGTAACCACTCTGACTGAATAGAAGCCCCTACGCTCTGTGTGGTTAAAGTGACATTAAAGTATTTTTTCCCCTCCCCCCAATGTTAGTGTAAGCACTTACCTTAAATGATGTCTCTTAATCTGATCTTCTTTCCTGACGTTTTCAGCTGTCCCTCCAGCGCTGCTGCAGATCTCCGATCCAGCGCTGACTCCTCTGTGCTTGCTGGCACTTCCTGTCCCACGGTGTCTGCATGTGGGTGCACACTGTCCATAGACTTACCTTGTGTCTCTCCTCATCTCCCGGCCAAGAATCTGAACTGTAATAAAGGTTTATTGCTGATGTTGCCATGATCACCAAACTGTTTGTACATCAAAATCATGTCCCCTCTTAATCTTCACACAGCATGAACAAATTTGAATTTAGCAACCTAATCTCAGAGCTTTGGTCCTCCAGCCCCTCTCTCTAGCTCAAGGACATCCTTTCTGTGGATTGGTGACTAAAATTGAACCGCATACTCAAGATGAAGCGGAACCAGTGATCTATAAAGTGGCAAAAGTATTGCTTTGTCTCTGTAGTACATTCTCTTTTTAATACAAGACAGTACTCTGCTCGCTTTGTTCGCAATTGCATGCTATTGTTTAATCTGTAGTCGACTATGACCCACAAATCTTTTTCCATTTATGCCCTCCCTAGTGGAGAACCCATTCATGTTCCTATGCACTTGCCTATTTCTAACCCCAAAATGCATTACTTTACATTTTTCAACATTAAACCACATCTGCCACTCGGTTGCACACTCCCCTATTTTATCCAGGTCCTCCTGTAATGTTATAATGTCTAAGCCCATGTCTATTACCCTCCCAATTTTAGTATCATCTGTAAACACAGAAACATGGCTATTATCCCCTTCCCCAATATCATTAATAAACATGTTAAACAGTTTGGGGCCTAGCACAGAACCCTGAGGCACGCCAGTCTCGACCTTAGACCAATCTGAGAAAGGGCCATTTATCAATACTCTCCAGACACGTTCCTGTAGCCAGTTTTCTATCAATCTACACACCATTTCATCTATGCCCAGAGATTTAAGGTTGTGTATTAAGCATTTATGTGGTACTGTGTCAAAAGCTTTTGCAAAATCCAGGTATACCACATCCACCGGCCTGTATCTATCCAGATCTCTACTCACCTCTTCCTAGAATGTTAGTAGGTTGGTCTGAGAAGAATGGTCCTTTATAAATCCATGCTGATTATCACTTCCTATACCTTTGTCACGAACAAAATCCACACAAAAAACCTGATTTGAATAATACACCGTTGGGTGTCCTTATACGCTTCCGAAAAGAACATGTTGCAATTATCTGAGGTTCCTTTGATTTCAAAACAATGACCCTAACAAAGAAATTACAGAGTTCAGAATAAAAGTACATGTTTTTGGAAATAGTCCTTCTCCTTCCATAGCCATTTATGGTCTGGGACAAATAGCTAGGCAAGGAGAAAGTGAGTATAGAGAAGACGTAAAACAGTTTATCTTAAGAAATGTCTATGTAGATGACTGACTTATTTCTCTGCCCACTGAAGCTGAAGCAGTTAGTCTCCTACAGAGTGCTAGGGAGATGGTTGCAGAATCGAATCTCAAGCTACCCAAGGCGACACCCAATAGAAGCTCAGTAACTGAAGCATTTCCTGCCGATGAATCACTTCTCGTCCTTTTGGCTAAGATCAAGTGTAGTATCTGTTCTTATCAGTTTTCGGTGGGGAAAAGAACCGTCCTTGCGGGGGATGGTTACTTAGTACTCGCTGGAGTGAAAGAGCGTGTGGGGCGGCTTCCTGTGAGAGGGGAACCGCTCAGTACATGGCTTTCTGACTGAACGGATGCGAAGCTTGGTCTGGCTCGAGGGTTCGGGGGCGGCAGAAGCCCGTGGTGTTGTGCCCCCTGGGGGTGGCGTCCCAGGGGTGCGCAGAAAGTCACATGGGTATGGGACCCCACTTGACTCACTGTGCACTTGGTCACACACCACCTTGCTTTTTCTGCACGACGCCTCTTGGACAGGCCTTATGGCTAGTCCGGGGCAATATTTTTGCACTCCGTTTGGCGTCCGAGGGGTGCTCAGAAAGTCACTTGGGTGTGGGACCCCACTTTGACTCACTGATGCACTTGGTCACACACCACCTTGCAATTTCTGCACATCGCCTCTTGGACAGGCCTTATGGCTAGTCCGGGGCAATTTTTTTGCACTCGGCCCCTAAGGCCTGTCAGCGTGGTGCACTGGCACTTTAGTATTATTTAATGCACGATGCACAATTGTTTTTTTTTTAAAGCGTTTTTGACCCACAGATACAGCGGGTGCAGGTTCCTTCGGGCCCTTTTCCTGATGTAGGGAGGAGATTCTGTGCCCTTATACAGGGTTCTCTGTCTCCTCCCAAAACCAGGGGGGTTTCTCTTCGGGAGATCCCCCTACCTAGTACTGTATGGGACCTGTTCCGGCAGGTCCCCGAAGGATTGGGGTCCGCCAGCCTCCAGGTCGGTGGACCAACAGTCTCAACCCCTGTCGAGAGCCTTGCGCCCCCGGGGGGTCAGGGATCGAGGTCCCTTCTTTGTGAAGGACCAAGCACCCTTGTGCACGTTTTTGTGTGCTGTGATTTCACGGTTCACTCTTTTTAGTGCCACGTTTAGACTTATGTGCTGCTGTTTTGTCAGTTGAGCTAGCAGAACTGATTATCGAGGAAATGGGCTTTCAACCGGATGCAACTAAATATTACACTGACAGCAAAATTGTGTTAGGTTATATTCATGATATTTCCACAAGATTTTATGTATATGTTTCAAACAGAATAATCCGCATTAGAAAATCCACTATTCCAGATCAGTGGCATTGCGTTACCACTAGCCAGAATCCAGCAGATCACGGTACTAGACCAATCCAAGCAGCTCACTTGAAACATACCAACTGGTTTTTAGGTCCAGATTTCTTACATCATTCAGTTACAACTGATCAATCTGAAGCCAATGTATTTGACCTTATTGACCCAGATTCTGACAGTGAGATCAGACCTGAAGTGATGGTCTTAGTAACTGAAATGTATGATCGCCAGTTACACAAATTTTTCTAAGATTTCCAAGTTGGAAATCTCTTGTGAGAGATATAGCAACATTTATTCACATCAATAAATCATTTTCAGCAGCACAGAAAAAGACCCGTAAAAGTGGAAGCAAGTTCAGAACCTTGCTGAACCTTTTAGAAATGTTGGAAGCAAGAGTATTTGCCATCACTCCAAAGAAGAAGAAAGTGATCATGGTAAAGTTGATGGAAAGTAGAGGCTAAAATCCTTAACCATGGGGTTGCTAAAGTATATTTCTGACCTGTTTCAGATTTGATTGTTCTTTTTAAGAATAAAGAGTTACCTAGTTGAATGTTACGGTAATTTACAGATATATAGTAGTGGTATATATTTATACCAGGCGGGAGTGTACTGTCTATTACATTATTATTGCTGAGGCCATCTAGTGGTTGTTACTGTTAGGGATGCGCCGATACCGAGTATTTGGGGTGAGTACTCGTAATCGCCCAAATGCTCCAATGCCTAGCCCGATACTTCCTGTATCAGGAAGCCGGGCAGCGCATCATTACACGCTGCCCTGTTTCCTGATTGGCCGGGAAGCTGCTCCATGCTCTCTCCTCACGTGTGAGGAGAGAGCATGGAGCCGACTTCTCGGCCAAACAGAAAGCCGGGCAGCGTGTAATGACGGGCTGCCCGGCTTCCTGATTGGTCGGGAAGCTGGCCAATCAGGAAGCTGGGCGCCGTGTAATGATGCAGCGCCCGGCATTCTGATTGCCCGGGAAGCCGGCTTTATGCTCCCTCGTCATCTCATGACGAGGGAGCATGGAGCTGGCCTCCCGACCAATCAGAAACCAGGGCGCCACGTCATTACACGGCGCCCGGCTTCCATGATTGGCCAGCAAGACGGCTCCGGCTGGGTACCAGAGGAAGGCCGCTCCTGGCTGGAGATGCCCCGGGGGTGACAGGCTGGACATGCCGAGGTGAGAGGTGACAGAGATCCGCACTGCAGAGACATGCTGGATCATATGATTATAAAGGGGATTCGTATGGGACGGCTTTCTTGTTAATCGGGAAGCGGCGAATCTTTACACGCCACCTGGCTTCCTGAATGGGACGTACCGGTAATTGGTTTTGGTGAGTACCGAAAAAAGTATCGGTACTCGAACGCTGTACCAAAATACCGATATTGGTGCATCCCTAGTTACTGTAATTGCAGTTTAATTCCTCTTATGAAAGAAACATGAAGGGTCTTGCACTTGTTACTAAAGTTTACAGTTTGTTAATAAAGTTTAATCCTCAGATTGCTGCAGCCACCTCAGCATCCAGAAGCATACCAGTGAAGCTCTCCTGTTTTTCCCTTAGATACACATATGCTTGTAAGTCAGTATATTATTTGTCATAGTTTAAGAAATATATATATGACACCACTTTATGTGTACTATGAGATGTAAGGTGGGCTCTCTCCAAAGAAATGTATTTGTAAGTGCCACATGTAATTACATATTGTAATTCTGGTGTATTTGATTGTATTGCAGTTTTACAGAACTATCCACAGAAGTCAAATCAGTTTTGGAATATAACACAACACTGCTTCTGTCAGTTTTGTTAGCTAGCGGTCAGCTAAGAGTTAGGAGGACATCATAGTACCCTTCCATTCAGTATGGAGTCCTTGAAAATGAGGAATAACGTTCTCCCTTTAACATGACTGAGCTCTTTAATTACTCCAGGGTGCAGGGTATCTGCTTATAACGATTTATTTCCATTTAGTTTATCAAGTCTTTGTTGAACCCCGGCACCGCCAACCACTGTGGTATCTTACACACTAAGCTACTCACATTCTTATCTCCAATAAACCCGCATTTTTCTTCAGTGTATACTGAGGAGAAAAATTAATGTAATCCCTCATCCTTCTCCCTGTCATTTGTGATTAATCTCCCGTTCTCATCTTTTATTGGGCCTACCTGCTCTTTTCTTAACTTTTTACTATTTATTAGGGATGCACCGATATATCGGCCACCGAAACATATCGGCCGAAAATGGCACTTTTGGCTAAATGCCGAAAGTGCCATTTTCCTGCCGATACATCGGCGCATCCGTGATTTATTTCCTCCGCGCTGGGCGCTGCTCTGTGTCCCAGCGGGGAGGAGAGAAAGTGAGAGCCGGCCAAGCGCTGCAGGACAAGAGCGCTGTCACAGCAGGCTGGGCTCTCCTCCCTGCACCGCTCACTCAGCCTCCTGTGACAGCATGCGTCAGAGAGGAGAGCAGGCTACATACACTTAGCGATCAGTGATCGCTGAGTGTTTGTACATAATTGAGGACATGGTATGGTTAATATATCCTCAATTATGAATGAATGGGAGTGAGCTATATCCACTCATGTTCATTCATGGTTGTAGTAATACTAAACATACCATGTCCTCATGTTATCAATGAACAGGAACACTCATGGAGGATTCCTGTTCATTGATAACAGCGGATACAGAAAAAGAGATTGAGGACTTAATTGAAGTCGCCCAGCACGACTACATCGCCCTCCCTCCCCGCAATTCCAATTTCGGACTGAAGATGGGCCTCCCCCTCCTCCCCCAATACTAGGAAGTGTGTAACAAATACCCACAATAAGTTTACGACTATCTTCCCCGGTATCCAGTTCTAGCCATAAGGATTCCACGTCTTCCCTACTGTTTGACGTGATATCATCCCTTATATGCGTATTTAGATTATTTTTA
>NW_017306859.1:7318-7997 GCF_000935625.1 Nanorana parkeri | reverse complement strand
CAAGAGGGCTGGTAGGACAAAAACCCTCAATTTCAGAAGGGCCAACTTTGATAGACTGCGCCACCTAGTGGGGGAAATCGAATGGGAAAATGCATTTCAAAATCTAAACTCGGACCAAAAGTGGGAATATTTTAAAAACACGTTACATATTGCAATTGCCAAATGTATACCATTGGGTAATAAAAGTAAAAGATCAAAAACAAAACCTGTATGGCTGAATAAAACTGTAAAGCATCACATAAAGGAAAGCGAATGGCTTTCATAAAATATAAGATAGAGGGGACGGCATTGGCGTTCCACAACTATAAAGAAAGCAATAAAAGATGCAAACTAGCAATACGGACGGCTAAAATAGAGTGTGAAAGACATATTGCCATAGACAGTAAAAAAAAAAAAAAAATGCGAATGTAGCTGCATTTTTTTGTTGTTGTCTGCTTTGCGTTCTTATTACATTGTTACATAGTTACATAGTATTTGAGTTAGAATCATGACACAGGTCCATCGAGTTCAACCTTTATGTGTAAGTGTGTCCGTGTAGTGCATGCATGTATGCGAGTCCCTGTGTGATCCTAGGTTTTAAGCGTATCTATACCCTTGTATGTTACGGTCTCTTAGGACGATATCTAATTGATTTTTTTTTTGGGGGGGGGGGGGGGGGGGGCTTGGGGGGGGGGTGGGG
>NW_017306859.1:3107-6828 GCF_000935625.1 Nanorana parkeri | reverse complement strand
GGGGTTGGCGCTTAGGGGGAGCATTGAGGAACCTGTCCTTGGGGCAGCAGAAAGAGTAAATCCGGCCCTGGCTGTACCACTGTATGTTATGGTCTCTTAGGAGGGTATCTAATTGATTTTTGAGTGATTCAATATTCTCTGCTAATACCACTGCTTGTGGCAGAAGGTTCCAAAATGTAACCACTCTGACTAAAAAGAAGCCCTTACGCCGTTTGTGGTTAAATCTTTTCTCTACCAATTTTATATGGCTTATTATTTTATATGACTCACTAGACGAATCGTGTCACGGAGGAAGAGTCTTATCGCTGTTTCCTGTGCTTGGAACATTGCAAAGCTGTTTTCGTGCACACTGCTTGTAAGTGTATTTTTATTTTGATAAACCAGTTTTTTTAACATACTGCGCAATGGAAGCCCCTCATTTTTGTTTCCTCTGAAATCCTGCGGGAGGATATCACTGAGGTAGAAGAGGAGATTAACAGCATAAAATCAGTGATAAGGAGATTGGACTCCACGAGAGGTACCCATAGATGAACAGAGGAGAGGAATTAGTTGGAGGAAGCCGCTCATGATCTACATCTATGAAATCAAGATCTAGCAGATTCCTGTATGAGGATACTTTGTTTTCTGGATATCGATCTAAAAAGGTACACTGAAGACGCTGCAACACCGTGAGTTATCAGACAAACGCCTTCTTTGGCTGTTTGCTACAGCCATCACATTGCGATGAGTGCACACTCTTGAGGGGGTGGATGTTTGACACCCATCACCTGTGGATAGAGTATAATCAATTCCATTCCATGCATTCATGTATGAGGATATTGATGTACAGTGATGTTGCACATTTCAAAAGGTTGCACTTAATATATAGAGTCAGTTATATTTATATTTAATTAATATCAATGAATATATAGCACTTATCACCAATTAATTGGTATAATTATCATTAGGATTTGATGTTAAAAGTGAGAAATGAGGGATAGTTACCATTTCTAGTACTAGATCCAATCTTTCTGGCACAATTTGTCATTTTTTGCACAAGGTTAGCATCTATCTAATAGATTGGCCTTTAACAATTTATATATTTATTGATTCATATCACGGATATTAGATTTACATTTAATAGGTCATCACAGAATTAGAACCATTTTGTTTTCCATTGAACTATTAGCGCTGTATATTTGGTAAAACAATTTTATATGGTGGCCTCTAGTCTTTGTTATGGATTTTACTGTAAAAGGTTTACTGCTGATGTTGCCATTGTCACCAAACATTTTGCACATTAAAATCATGTCCCCTCTTAATCGCCTCAGTTCAAGCCTGAACAAGTCCGAATTTAGCAAACTTGTCTCATATCTTTGGCCCCCCAGCCCCTTAATGAGTTTTGTTGCCCTCCTCTGGACTCTCTTCAGCTCAAGGACATCCTTTCTGCGGATTGGTGACCAAAACTTAATCACATTCTCATGATGAGGCCAAACCAGTGATCTATAAAGTGGCAAAATTATTGCTTTGTCTCTACAGTACATTCAAAATGCATTACTTTACATTTATCAACATTGAACCTCATCTGCCAAATGGTTGCCCAATCCCCTATTTTATCCAGGCCCTCCTGTAATGTTATAATGCCATTTACCAATACTCTCTGGACTGTAGCCAGTTCTCTATCCATGTACACACCATTTCATCTATGCCCATAGATTGCAGCTTGTATATTAAGCGTTTATGTGGTACTGTGTCAAATGCGTTTGCAAAATCCAGGTACACCACATCCACTGGTTTCCTCTATCCAGATCTCTTCTCACCTCTTTGTAGAATGTTAGTAGGTTGGTCTGACAAGAATGGTCCTTCCTAAATCCATGCTGATTTTCACTTATTATACCTTTGTCACCAACAAAATCAACTAAATAGTCCTTTATCATTCCCTCCAATGGTTTGCATACTATTGATGTTAGACTGACTGGTCTGTAATTCCCCAGTTGGCATCTTGAACCATTTTTGAATATTTGTACTACCGTAGCTTTAATCACTTGGTACCCTTCCAATCATTATGGAGTCCTTGAAAATTAGGAATAACGGTCTAGCTATAACATGGTTGAGCTCTTAAAGTACCCTTGGGTGCAGGGTATCTGGTCCTAACAATTTATTTGCATTAAGTTTTTCAAGTCTTTGTTGAACCCCGGCTACCGTCAACCACTGCGGTATCTTACACACTAAGCTACTCACATTCTTTTCTCCATTTAACCCATCTTTTTTGTGAGTCTATACTGAGGAGAAAAATGAATTTAATACCTCTGCCTTCTCCCTGTCGTTTGTGATTAATCTCCCATTCTGATCTTTTATTGGGACTACCTGCTGTTTTTTTTTAACCTTTTTACCGTTTATATATTAGAAGAATTTTGGGGGTTTTACGGACTGTGGCGATATGCTTTTCGTCATCTATTTTAGCTGCCCGGATTTCAAGTTTACATTTCATATTACATTCCTTGTAGCTCTGGAATGTCAATGTAGTCCCCTCCATCTTTTATTTTTCAAATGCCAGCTTCTTTTCTTTGAAGTGTTGTTTTACTGTTTTATTTAACCATGCAGGCTTAGCTCTCGATCTTTTATTTTTGTTACCCAACGGTATGCACTTGGTAATAGTATTA
This sequence comes from Nanorana parkeri, assembly GCF_000935625.1. Lineage (NCBI taxonomy): Eukaryota > Metazoa > Chordata > Amphibia > Anura > Dicroglossidae > Nanorana > Nanorana parkeri. The sequence continues at coordinate 4,186 of NW_017306859.1, read as the reverse complement.
TGCAATGTATTCTTAAAACATTCCCTCTTCTGATCAGTATTCATTCTCAGAAATAATTTGTCTCATTTGTTGTCATACACTAGATGACGCAGCTTATCGAAGTTTGCCTTTTTGAAATGTAGTGTTCTTGTCAAACCAACACACTTCTCTTTTCTGTACCCAACATTAAAATGAATCATCCTGTGATCACTATTACCCTATGTATCCCTAGTCGCTATGTCTGCAACTAGGTCTGCATTAGCAGAGATTTTATAGATCCAGAATTGCATTCTTCTTGGTTGGGAACTCAATCATCTGATTCATGAAATTGTCCCGCAACAGGTTTAGAAAATGGCCAGCCTTTGTAGAATTAGCGGTACCATGTGACCAGTCAATGTCCCGATAATTGAAGTCATCCATTATAACAACATTTCCCAGCTATTTCTGTTTGGGAGTGTAAGCGAGCCCCCTCCTCTTCCCTTATGTTTGGGGGTTTGTAACATACACCTATAGTAAGTTTACAACTGGAATTAGTCTTATCTAGATCTAGCCACAAATACTTAACACCATCGCAATTTTCTGTCATGAGGTCATCTCTTATGTGCGCAGTAAGATTGCTTTTCACATACATGCACACCCTTCCTCCCCTTCTACCAACCTTGTCCCTCCTGAACAGGTTGTGCCTTTTACATTAGCTGCCAAGTCATGTGAGCTGTCTAGCCAAGTTTCTGTTATTCCCACTACCGTGTTTCCCCGAAAGTAAGACCTACCCCGAAAATAAGACCTAGTGCTATCTTCGGGAATTTCTGTAATATAAGACCTACCCCGAAAATAAGACCTAGTTCGGGGTAGGTCTTATATTTCAGACATCTTACCTTCGGGGTAGCTGCACATGTAATTCAATTTCACATGTGAAGACCGGCCGCAGCTCCCTCCCGCCCCCTCGCCCGTCCACCTACCCGCACGCAGTTGCTCTCTGGATGACATCAGAGCGGAGAGGCAGCTCCCTCCCGCCCCCGTACCAGACACGCCCCCTCGCCCGCCCACCTGTGTTTCTCCTTGTAATGATCAGAGCGGAGAGGCAGCTCCCTCCCGCCCCC
>NW_017306859.1:0-1648 GCF_000935625.1 Nanorana parkeri | reverse complement strand
GTATATACGGTAGTTTGTTTGCTAGACATCTAGCATTTGTGTACATACATTTTAGTTTTGTGCTAGTGGTTTGGGTTATATTATTGCACGTTCCTGAATTCCAACTTATTATTTTATCTGACCAAGGTATGGTAGATACATTACTAATAGGTTTGACCGGAGTGAGCCCTCTGCCCCCCATTGTATTACTACCCTACCCTCTATATTAAATGCCCTGTAGTTACATACTCTGTTTATTTCCCCATTTCTATTTCCTCCCCCCAATATCTAATTTAAAGCTCCTCCAGTCTTTTAACCATTTTCTCCCCCAAAAGTGCTGCACCTTCCCCATTTAGATGCAGCCCATCTCTGCTGTAGAGCCGTTACCCGACTGAGAAGTCAGCCCAGTTCTCCATGAACCCACCCAGGCTTAGCTCTCGATCTTTTATTTTTGTTACCCAACAGTATGCCCTTGGTAATAGGATTATGCAGTGTATTCCTAAAACGATCCCACTTCTCGTCAGTGTTCCTTGTTAGAAATACGTTGTCCTATTTAGTGTCATACACAAAAAAATTTTTTTAAGGTCCGTGATGCATGCATTGAAGACAAGCTTCACCCCTGTGAACAAAAAAAGTGAATAGCGAAATCACCACTATTGGAGTAGACATGGGTCTTGTAAATTGTGGGTACCGCTGGAACACTCTTTTTTTTTTTTCTTTTTACGTCCGCTGTGCGTGCAACAAAAACCTACTTCCCCTGTGAACAAAAAAAGTGGAGTGAAATCACCACAAGGGGTGCAAGGCTTCTGACAGGGGCAAGGACCACTCATGCCCACCTACCCGAGGGCTGGCGGACCCCAATCCACATGGCCCTACCAAAGTAGGACCCGCGAGTACTAGGTGGGGGCTCTCTCAAAGAGAGACCCCCTAGTGGGAGGAGGCAGTGGAGCCCATAGAGGCCACAGGACCTCTCCCCAAACTTCAGGACAGGCCCCGAAGGTACCTGCACCCTCCGTCATTCTGTGGAGTCGAAAATGTGCTCAGGTGTGCTCATAAAAGTAGTGCGTAAAATAAATAAGGTGCCAGTGCACAACCCCAAAGCTCTGCCTAAGAGGCGTAGTGCAGTTTATGCAAGTACCACCGTCCTCTGTGCCTCCCGAATCCTCCAGCCGGACCAGAGCAGCACCCATCCCCATCAGGAGGCATTACTGCCAAGGAGCTTCCACCTCGGATGAAACTCCTCAGCACCCACCTTCACTTCAGAGAGTACTAAGCAACCATCTCCCACCACCAGAATGGTGCTGTTCCCCCCACCCTGAAAACTGAAAAGAACAGATTTTTTGATTGAAAAATATACTTTATTAATGTAATAAAATATACAAAAACAAGCTATACAATCGGGGTACATTCTACCTCGTACTGCGACGCAGCGTATAAACACCACATAGCAATACAACTCCATCACACAATAAATTACATTCGCACCGCGGCGAGATGCCTGACGTGTAGTGCAAGACAAGAGTCCTGAGCCCTCCACGTCATTCATGACACCGCATTACCCCGTACTGAGTCTGTGGTCCGTAGGATCCACATCAAATAACGTAAACTCAAACTTCAATAAACCTTGTGGCGCAATGTCTGACGTGCGGAACTCGAGGTTCCTCACATC